>NC_056461.1:12336482-12503497 GCF_018296145.1 Oncorhynchus tshawytscha | reverse complement strand
GACTCCAGGGAGAGGAGGGAGCCCCGCAAGGATGGACCGGAGAGACAGCCTGGTGCGGGGGCTGCCACCAGAGGGCTGGTGCGTGGAGGTGATGACGGATAGACCGGGCCGTGCAGGCGCACTGGAGCTCTTGAGCACCGAGCCTGCCCAACCTTACCCGGTTGAATGGTCCCGGCCGCCCTGCCAGTGCGGCGAGGTGGAATAGCCCGCACTGGGCTATGCAGGCGAACCGGGGACACCGTGCGCAAGGCTGGTGCCATGTAAGCCGGCCCAAGGAGACGCACTGGGGACCAGACGCGTAGAGCCGGCTTCATGGCATTTGGCTCGACGCTCAATCTAGCCCGGCCGATATGCGGAGCTGGAATATACCGCACCGGGCTATGCACCCGTACTGGGGACACCCTGCGCACCACTGCATAACACGGTGCCTGCCCGGTCTCTCTAGCCCCCCGGTAAGCACAGGGAGTTTGCGCAGGTCTCCTATCTGGCATAGCCATACTCCCTGTGAGCCCCCCCAAGAAATTTTTGGGGCTGACTCCCGGGCTTCCTTGCCAACCGTGTTCCCTCGTATCGCCGGCTCCTCTCTCCGGCTGCCTCTGCTCTCCTAAGTGCCTCCACCTGTTCCCATGGAAGGCGATCCCTTCCCGCCAGGATCTCCTCCCATGTGTAGCAACCCTTGCCATCCAATATATCGTCCCATGTCCAATCCTCATTGCTGCCTTTGTTGCTTCTCCTGCGGCTCCTGCCTGTTGACACGCTGCTTGGTCCGTTGGTGGTGCGTGATTCTGTAACGGTTCTCTTTTGGTAAAGGAGGATAGTCGGACCAAAATGCAGCGTGTAGATTGCGATCCTTGTTTATTCAACAAACGTAACACGAATCTAAATACAAACACTATAAAACAAATAACGTAACGAAAACCGAAACAGCCTATACTTGCGGAAACTAACACAGAGACAGGACCAAAGACACTAAGGACAATCACCCACGACAAACTCAAAGAATATGGCTGCCTAAATATGGTTCCCAATCAGAGACAACGATAAACACCTGCCTCTGATTGAGAACCACTCCAGACAGCCATAGACTTTGCTAGATAACCCCACTAGCTACAATCCCAATACATACACACCAAAACCAAAGACAAAACACACCACAATACAAAAACCCCATGCCACACCCTGGCCTGACCCAATACATGAAGAAAAACACAAAATACTTAGACCAGGGCGTGACAGTGGCTATTTTGAAGAATCTAAAATGTTAAATATATTTTGATTTGTTTAACACTTATTTCGTTACTACATGATTCCATATGTGTTATTTCATAGTTTTGATGATTACACTATTATTCTACAAGGTAGAAAATAGAACAAATAAAGAACAACCCTTGAATGTGTAGCTGTGTCCAAACTTTTGACTGTTACAGTATATTTATTTATTATTATTTTTATTATATATATATAGGCAAAAAACATATTATTTGAACCTGCTGGTCATCTATGAACATTTGAACATATTGAAGAACAATCTGGCCTTTGTGGATGGAAATTATAACCAAAAGAATAGAGACTGTGGATTTCTTCAAACAGCAATTTTGTTATACGATTTGCAAAAAAGGAGCAATTAACAATCACTCAAATAGTTCAGAGTTGAAAAGCCTAATGAACAGAGTTGTTTCTCTGCTTTTATAGAAAGTACATACTCTTTTATATGGGACAGTTAGCAGATGTGCAGAAACAGAGCCGGGGAAGAGAGTTTAGCTCATCTGTGTAGATCAAGATAGCTGATATCACCACCATTCAGAAGGGTGGTTTGCCCTTCTTATCGGTCTGAATAGAACGCCTGCTCTCCTTCCTTTTCTCCAGCGAAATATTTTTTGTAGGGCACCCATGATGAATGAAACTGCTTTGGATAATCCAGCAAAGGATCCGGGTCTGGAAAGTAGAATTTGTGGTGAGTAACCACCAATCTGATGTCCAGAAGAGCTTGTCAGTCATAGAAAACAACGATAGAAACGTTCTGTACAAATAAAGTAAAAAAGAACACAAAAATAAGCAAAAGAATGCAGAGTTGGCTAGGAGCTATTAACAAGGCAACCATCATCAATAAATCTGGTTGGCAATCTTAGTTAAGCAGAAAACCCAACCCATTTTCAATTTTAAACTGTCACATTTCACATCCCATAACAACTTGCAGTGTAGCAAAAAATAATAATAATTCAGAATTAGTAGCAGACAGAAGACCCCACTTGCGATAACATTTGAGAAGATTAAGGAATAACTTTGGGAATTGTAAGTATAACATTTATTTATTCACCAAAACATGTTAACATTTTCAACAAATTGCTTTCATATGATTTGTGAATTCAAATGTTGAGTACCTGGTGTTTATCATCCTGTGCTAGCTAACTAACACATCAGGCGCGATAGCTAGCTAGCAGGCGATCTCATCCTGCTCATCAGCTGTTTAAAGATGAACAACTATACAAATTAAGAGACTTAGATCCCTTACTTCAAAGGCAATTATAGTCAATGAACTAATCACTGATCATAATCTTGATGGAAATTATAACCAAAAAAATGGCTTAAGCCTGATGAATTTACTGTGTTAAATGAGGCCTCACCTCCTGGCTACACTAGTGACCATGTCCCCCGTGCATCCCGCAAAGGCAGAGCGGAGGTGTTGCTAACATTTATGATAGCAAATTTCAATTTACAAAAAAAAAAGATGTTTTCATCTTTTGAGCTTCTAGTCATGTAGTCTATGCAGCCTACTCAATCACTTTTTATAGCTACTGTTTACAGGCCTCCTGGGCCATATACAGCGTTCCTCATTGAGTTCCCTGAATTCCTATCGGACCTTGTAGTCATAGCAGATAATATTCAATTTTTTTGTGACTTTAATATTCACATGGAAAAGTCCACAGACCCACTCCAAAAGGCTTTCGGAGCCATCATCGACTCAGTGGGTTTTGTCCAACATGTCTCTGGACCTACTCACTGTCACAGTCATACTCTGGACCTAGTTTTGTCCCATGGAATAAATGTTGTGGATCTTAATGTTTTTCCTCATTATCCTGGACTATCGGACCACCATTTTATTACGTTTGCAATTGCAACAAATAATCTGCTCAGACCCCAACCAAGGAACATCAAAAGTCGTGCTATAAATTCACAGACAACACAAAGATTCCTTGATGTCCTTCCAGACTCCCTCTGTCTACCCAAGGACGCCAGAGGACAAAAATCAGTTAACCACCTAACTGAGGAACTCAATTTAACCTTGCGTAATACCCTAGATGCAGTTGCACCCCTAAAAACTAAAAACATTTCTCATAAGAAACTAGCTCCCTCGTACACAGAAAATACCCGAGCTCTGAAGCAAGCTTCCAGAAAATTGGAATGGAAATGGCGCCACACCAAACTGGAAGACTGTTAACAGAATCACCCACCACAACAGGACCAAGCGACGTGGTGACAGGCAGCGGCAACAGGAGCAGCGAAAGGAGGAATGGACATGGGAGGACGTTTTGGATGGCAAGGGTTGTTACACTTGGGAGGAGATCCTGGCTGGAAGAGATCGCCTCCCATGGGAACAGGTGGAGGCACTTAGGAGAGCAGAGGCAGCTGGAGAGAGGAGCCGGCGATACGAGGGAACACGGTTGGCAAGGAAGCCCGAGAGTCAGCCCCAAAAATGTATTGGGGAGGGGGCACACAGGGAGTATGACGAAGCCAGGTAGGAGACCTGCTCCAACTTCCTGTGCTTACCGGGGGGCTAGAGAGACCGGGCAGGCACCGTGCTATGCTGTGGAGCGCACGGTGTCTCCAGTGCGGGTGCATAGCCCGGTGCGGTACATACCAGCTCCTCGTATCAGCCGGGCTAGAGTAAGCATCGAGCCAAGTGTCATGAAGCCGGCTCTACGCATCTGGTCTCCAGTGCGTCTCCTTTGGCCGGCTTACATGGCACCAGCCTTGCGCACGGTGTCCCCGGGTTCGCCTGCATAGCCCAGTGCGGGCTACTCCACCTCGCCGCACTGGCAGGGCGACCGGGAGCATTCAACCAGGTAAGGTTGGGCAGGCTCGGTGCTCAAGAGTTCCAGTGCGCCTGCATGGTCCGGTCTATCCAGTACCACCTCCACGCACCAGCCCTCCGGTGGCAGCTCCCCGCACTAGGCTTCCTGTGCGTGTCCTCGGCCCAGTACCACCAGTGCCAGCACCACGCACCAGGCCTACAGTGCGCTTCACCTGTCCAGCGCTGCCAGAGCCTTCCTCACGCGCCGGAGCCGCCACCGTGGACAGACGCCCACCCGGACCCTACCCTATGGGTTTAGGTGTGCGGCCGGGAGTCCGACTCAGTTGTCCTGAGTCTGCACAACTCTGCCAGAACCTAGGATCAAGAGAGACACTCAACTGTTTTAGTACTATATCTCTTGACGCAATGATGAAAATAATCATGGCCTCTAAACCTTCAAGCTGCATACTGGACCCTATTCCAACTAAACTACTGAAAGAGCTGCTTCCTGTGCTTGGCCCTCCTATGTTGAACATAATAAACGGCTCTCTATCCACCGGATGTGTACCAAACTCACTTAAAGTGGCAGTAATAAAGCCTCTCTTAAAAAAGCCAAACCTTGACCCAGAAAATATAAAAAACTATCGGCCTATATCGAATTTTCCATTCTTCTCAACATTTTTAGAAAAGACTGTTGCGCAGCAACTCACTGCCTTCCCGAAGACAAACAATGTATACGAAATGCTTCAGTCTGATTTTAGACCCCATCATAGCACTGAGACTGCACTTTAATGGCATCAGACCGAGGCTCTGCATCTGTCCTCATGCTCCTAGACCTTAGTGCTACTTTTGATAAAATCGATCACCACATTCTTTTGGAGAGATTGGAAACCCAAATTGGTCTACATGGACAAGTTCTGGCCTGGTTTAGATCTTATCTGTCGGAAAGATATCAGTTTGTCTCTGTGAATGGTTTGTCCTCTGACAAATCAACTGTAAATTTCGGTGTTCCTCAAGGTTCCGTTTTAGGACCACTATTGTTTTCACTATATATTTTACCTCTTGGGGATGTCATTCGAAAACGTAATTTTAACTTTCACTGCTATGCGGATGACACACAGCTGTACATTTCAATGAAACATGGTGAAGCCCCAACATTGCCCTTGCTAGAAGCATGTGTTTCAGACATAAGGAAGTGGAGGGCTGCTAACTTTCTAATTTTAAACTCGGACAAAACAGAGTGCTTGTTCTAGGTCCCAAGAAACAAAGAGATCTTCTGTTGAATCTGACAATCAATCTTAATGGTTGTACAGTCCTCTCAAATAAAACTGTGAAGGACCTCGGCGTTACTCTGGACCCTGATCTCTCTTTTGAAGAACATATCAAGACTGTTTCAAGGACAGCTTTTTTCCATCTACGTAACATTGCAAAAATCAGAAACTTTCTGTCCAAAAATGATGCAGAAAAATGTATCCATGCTTTTGTCACTTCTAGGTTCGACTATTGCAATGCTCTACTTTCCGGCTACCCGGATAAAGCACTAAATAAACTTCAGTTAGTGCTAAATACGGCTGCTAGAATCCTGACTAGAACCAAAAAATTTGATCATATTACTCCAGTGCTAGCCTCCCTACACTGGCTTCCTGTCAAGGCAAGGGCTGATTTCAAGGTTTTACTGCTAACCTACAAAGCATTGCATGGGCTTGCTCCTACGTATCTCTCTGATTTGGTCCTGTTTTGGTCCTGCCGCACATATGCTACGGTCACAAGACGCAGGCCTCCTAATTGTCCCTAGAATTTCTAAGCAAACAGCTGGAGGCAGGGCTTTCTCCTATGGAATGGTCTGCCTAACAATGTGAGAGACGCAAACTCGGTCTCAACCTTTAAGTCTTTACTGAAGACTCATCTCTTCAGTGGGTCATATTATTGAGTGTAGTCTGGCCCAGGAGTGTGAAGGTGACCGGAAAGGCTCTGGAGCAACGAACCGCCCTTGCTGTCTCTGCCTGGCCGGTTTCCCTCTTTCCACTGGGATTCTCTGCCTCTAACCCTTTTACAGGGGCTGATTCACTGGCTTACTAGGGCTCTTTCATCTCTAGGAGGGGTGTGTCACTTGAGTGGGTTGAGTCACTGATGTGATCTTCCTATCTGGGTTGGCTCCCCCCCTTGGGTTGTGCCGTGGTGGAGATCTTTGTGGGCTATACTCGGCCTTGTCTCAGGATGGTAAGTTGGTGGTTGAAGATATCCCTCTAGTGGTGTGGGGGCTGTGCTTCTGACCCCTCCTGTCTCAGCCTCCAGTATTTATGCTGCAGTAGTTTATGTGTCGGGGGGCTAGGGTCAGTTTGTTATATCTGGAGTACTTCTCCTGTCCTATCCGGTGTCTTGTGTGAATTTAAGTATGCTCTCTCTAATTCTCTCTTTCTCTCTTTCTTTCTCTCTCTCAGAGGACATGAGCCCTAGGACCATGCCTCAGGACTACCGGGCATGATGACTCCTTGCTGTCCCCAGTCCACCTGGCCGTGCTGCTGCTCCAGTTTCAACTGTTCTGCCTGTGTTTATTATTATTTGACCATGCTGGTCATTTATGAACATTTGAACATCTTGGCCATGTTCTGTTATAATCTCCACCCGGCACAGCCAGAAGAGGACTGGCCACCCCACATAGCCTGGTTCGTCTCTAGGTTTCTTCCTAGGTTTTGGCCTTTCTAGGGAGTTTTTCCTAGCCACTGTGCTTCTACACCTGCATTGCTTGCTGTTTGGGGTTTTAGGCTGGGCTTCTGTACAGCACTTTGAGATATCAGCTGATGTACGAAGGGCTATATAAATACATTTTATTTGATTTGACTTAGAAAGACTCATACATGTAATCGCTGCCAAAGGTGCTTTTACAAAGTATTGTGAATACTTATGTAAATGCAAAATTCTGCATTTCATTTTCATTAAATTTGCATTAAATATTTCTAAAAACCTGTTTTCACTTTGTCATTACGGGGTATTGGGTGTTGATGGGTGAGAAAAAATAAAAATACATTTTGAATTCAGGCTGTAACAACATATGTGGATTAAGTAAAGCAGTATGTATACTTTTTTTAAAGGCACTGTAGCTAACGTTAACTAACTTTCTCTTGTCACTTTCCCTTCCCCTACTGTTGCACTATTGGGGTTGATGTTACTAGGTAAAATTACTGTTCCTGTAAACAACTTGACTAAGCCTAAAAATATGCAAAAAAATTTAACAAAACATTTGCACATTAATAAAGGTAGTTGTGGCTTCATCAACTGGAAATTTGAGCATTGACGTTCATTTCTCCCCTGTTGTCTCTGCTTGTTCCAGGTTTAAGGACACCCCACAGATGTAAAGAACTTGTTGGGAACCTCCCAGTCACCAGGATAATCACCATATCCCAGGATATTATTCAGGATTGTGCAACATCACAATGTTAGATAGACATAGATTCCCCCATGTTATTGTTTATCATGTAGATTTGTCAGGACTTTGTAATTTATGAAACTTATTCTAAAATACAGATGTGATTTCTATCCCCGCGGAAGGCACTCTGTATAAGTTTTCAATTTAGCCCACAATTAGTTGAATTAGGTGGAAGTAAAGGGATGGAACACAAACCTGTAAACAACCTGAATAAATGTGCCTTCTTGTATTGATCAAGTATATGAATGTTGGAAATTAATCTCCTTGAGCTGTACCTCACTTGGGAATTACTTATTTTGCACAACTAACTGTTTGTGTTTAAGGACTCATGCACAGGAAAACCAATGCAAATGTTAACATTTATTCAAAATTAAATGTTTCTGGTTTTGAGGCTTAGGCATCTGGTGACTGCATTTCATCTGTATAGTCCCCTGCAAGGAGAGAGAAAGACATCAATACTATTACAATGCTGTATTAATTTAGTGTACAAAACATTAGGAACACATGCTCTTTCCATGACATAGACTGACCAGGTGAATCCAGCTGAAAGCTATGATACCTTATTGACGTCACCTGTTAAATGCCAGGCGCACCGGTTTGAGTGTATCAAGAAGTGCAGCTCTGCTAGGTTTTTCATGCTCAACAGCTTCCAGTGTGTATCAAGAATGGTCCACCACTCGAAGGACATCCAGCCAACTTGACACAACTCCAATGGGAAGCATTGGAGTCAACACGAGCCAGCATCCCTGTGGAACGCTTTCGACACCTTGTAGAGTCCATGACTCGACAAATTGAGGCTGTTCTGAGAGCAAAAAGGGGTGCAACTCAATAATAGGAAAGTACACTCAGTGTATATTCCTGTTTGATACGCATTTACAGTGGGGCAAAAAAGTATTTAGTCAGCCACCAATTGTGCAAGTTCTCCCACTTAAAAAGATTAGAGAGGCCTGTAATTTTCATCATAGGTTCACTTCAACTATGACAGACAAAATTAGGAAAAAAAATCCAGAAAATCACATTGTAGGATTTTTAATGAATTTATTTGCAAATTATGGTGGAAACTTCATTCATTAACAGGTGCTGAGGAGATCAATTCTGTTACTTGTTTACTTGTTATTCGTGTCAGATATTTCAATTTTAGGATAGTTGTTCACTGAATTCCTGGCACTAGTTGTTTTACACTGCTATAGTGACTACAATGTGCCTACAAATGTCTCATGCTCAGTGGAATGTGAATTTGTTATCACGTAATGCTGTCCCATATGGCAGTGGCCTACTGGAAATGTGCTACCTACTAAGGTAGGTACCTTTGGAGGAAGGTAGGCAGTAGCCTTTGGATTGGTTAAATAATAACAGTATGCTACACCAACATTAGTTGTTGGTGTCAAAATAATTGCCCAGCACTAGGTGCGAACTCGTGATGCTCGGAGCCAAAGAGTGCTGCTCAGACTACCGTGCTTGTAATGTTCTATCAAGCCTTGAGAATACTTGATGATATGAGGTCGGTTGGTTAGTCCCCTGGGTATGGTACTGAATTGTATAGCCAACAAACACTGCTTCCAGCTGCCTCCTGGCGGCGAATATTCATTTAAAATATTTATTATAATCCTCCTGCTGCAGGATTATTTTTCTCCTGCTACAAAATGGTTCATATTAAGATCTAACATCTGTACATGATAATGTAGGCCTGTAGGTTATTTGAGGTGAGGAATTTATTAGAAGCCTTGCCTCTTAATAAGGCCTTCGTCCAAATGAGACAACAATGCCAGTTCAGTTTTTCATTGAAAACAACAGATCAAACATTATGTACTTGTATGAATCTCTCATTTTATTTACGTAGTAGTAGTGAATTTACGATACTATGAGATTCACCTTACCCATTTCATCACTTCTTGTTGTAGGATTAAAGAAAGCATTAATTTGACAGATAGCAGAATCTATTTTGTATTTAACAATTTTTTGCAACCTGGTTGTTTGTTCTTTGTTTGTTATTTTCTTTATATTCCTCAAGCATACATTGCATTTCCTGTAAGTCCCCTCCTTTCTCCTTGATACTTTTCTTAACTCCTATTTCCTTCTCCATCTTTTCTCTTTCAGCTCTCTCAAATTCCTCCATACTTTTTCTTTCAGATTTCTCAAAGTCCACTCTTTCCTCTTCCATCTTTTTTCTTTGAACCCTAGAAATGAGCTTTAGTGGAGCATAGCATCTTTCTTCAGCAAAAGCGTTGGCAATTTTTACCAGTTCTGCTTTTAGATGGGCATTTGTCTGCTCCAAGTTATTCTCCTCTAAGATGATTCTGTACAGCTCTCTCTAGTTGGGAATTGCAGAGACGAACATCACATCAACAGTAACCAGGATAGTCACAAAGCTGAAAGAAGTAAAGTAAAAGTTATAGTACAAGTATGGTAACCTATTAAAATAATAATTAGCTTTAGGAGATATACTCACCTGGGATTCATTTTGTTTTTAGTTCAGAGACGATTCCACTTTCCTCCAAACTGAGATGATTTATTTTTCGCATGGAAGACTGGTTTGCTTAGCAGAGAAACTATTCATGCAGCAAATTAACCAGTTTCTGGTTGATCAACACAGAAGCAATCCACATCAAACCTACAGACCACACTACATACGCTCACAAACTGTCACGATCGTCGTATGGAGGAGACCAAGGCGCAGCGGGATATGGATACATGTTATATATTTTAATAAAGATAGACACAAAATAAACTACAAAAACAACAAAACGAACGTGAAGCTATACTATACAGTGGGGCAAAAAAGTATTTAGTCAGCCACCTATTGTGCAAGTTCTCCCACTTAAAAACATGAGAGAGGCCTGTAATTTTCATCATAGGTACACTTCAACTATGACAGACAAAATGAGAAAATAAATTACAGAAAATCACATTGTAGGATTTTTAATGAATTTATTTGCAAATTATGGTGGAAAATAAGTATTTGGTCACCTACAAACAAGGAAGATTTCTGGCTCTCACAGACCTGTAACTTCTTTTTTAAGAGGCTCCTCTGTCCCCCACTCATTAGCTGTATTAATGGCACCTGTTTGAACTTGTTATCAGTATAAAAGACACCTGTCCACAACCTCAAACAGTCACACTCCAAACTGCACTATGGCCAAGACCAAAGAGCTGTCAAAGGACACCAGAAACAAAATTGTAGACCTGCACCAGGCTGGGAATACTGAATCTGCAATAGGTAAGCAGCTTGGTTTGAAGAAATCAACTGTGGGAGCAATTATTAGGAAATGGAAGACATACAAGACCACTGATAATCTCCCTCGATCTGGGGCTCCACGCAAGATCTCACCCCGTGGGGTCAAAATGATCACAAGAACGGTGAGCAAAAATCCCAGAACCACACAGGGGGACCTAGTGAATGACCTGCAGAGAGCTGGGACCAAAGTAACAAAGCCTACCATCAGTAACACACTACGCCGCCAGGGACTCAAATCCTGCAGTGCCAGACGTGTCCCGTTGCTTAAACCAGTACATGTCCAGGCCCATCTGAAGTTTGCTAGAGAGCATTTGGATGATCCAGAAGAAGATTGGGAGAATGTCATATGGTCAGATGAAACCAAAATATAAATTATTGGTAAAAACTCAACTCGTCGTGTTTGGAGGACAAAGAATGCCAAGTTGCATCCAAAGAACACCATACCTACTGTGAAGCATGGGGGTGGAAACATCAGGCTTTGGGGCAGTTTTTCTGCAAAGGGACCAGGACGACTGATCCGTGTAAAGGAAAGAATTAATGGGGCCATGTATCGTGAGATTTTGAGTGAAAACCTCCTTCCATCAGCAAGGGCATTGAAGATGAAACGTGGCTGGGTCTTTCAGCATGACAATGATCCCAAACACACCGCCCGGGCAACGAAGGAGTGGCTTTGTAAGAAGCATTTCAAGGTCCTGGAGTGGCCTAGCCAGTCTCCAGATCTCAACCTTTGGATCTCAAATCTCTCAAATCTTTGGAGGGTGTTGAAAGTCCGTGTTGCCCAGCAACAGCCCCAAAACATCACTGCTCTAGAGGAGATCTGCATGGAGGAATGGGCAACAGTATGTGAAAACCTAAGACTTACAGAAAACGTTTGACCTCTGTCATTGCCAACAAAGGGTATATAACAAAGTATTGAGATAAACTTTTGTTATTGATCAAATACTTATTTTCCACCATAATTTGCAAATAAATTCATAAAAAATCCTACAATGTGATTTTCTGTTTTTTTTTTCTAATTTTGTCTGTCATAGTTGAAGTGTACCTATGATGAAAATTACAGGCCTCTCTCATATTTTTAAGTGGGAGAACTTGCACAATTGGTGGCTGACTAAATACTTTTTTTGTCCAACTGTAAATGTGCATACACAGGCAACTAGACATAAACAATAACCCATGAAATACCCAAAGAAGATGGCTGCCTAAATATGGTTCCCAATCAGAGACAACGATAAACACCTGCCTCTAATTGAGAACCAATCTAGGTAACCATAAACATATATAAACACCTAGATGATACACAACCCCATAAACCTACAAAACCCCTAGACAGTACAAAAACACATACATCACCCATGTCACACCCTGACCTAACCAAAACAATAAAGAAAACAAAGAATACTCAGGTCAGGGCGTGACAGTACCCCCCCACAAAGGTGTGGACTCCGGCCGCAAAACCTAATCTAAAGGGGAGGGTCCGGGTGGGCCTATTTCACGGCGGTGGTTCGGGTGCAGGACGTGGACCCCACTCTACCTCAGTCTTGGCCCTCTTAGGTGGTGCCTCTGGAGCGGGGAGCCTCGCAGCGGACCCCGGACTGAAGATCATCATAGAGGGCGTCACTGGACTGAGGAGCGGCTCTGGCAGCTCTGGACAGGAGGGAGATTCCAGCATCGCCGGCGTGACAGGCGGCATCGGCAGCTCCTGGTTGGCTGACGGCTCTGGCGGCTCCTGGCTGGCTGACGGCTCTGGCGGCTCCTGGTTGGCTGACGGCTCTGGCGGCTCCTGGCTGGCTGACGGCTCTGGCGGCTCCTGGCTGGCTGGCGGCTCAGGACAGGAGGGAGACTCTGGCGGCTCCTGGCTCAGGAGGGAGACTCTGGCGGCTCAGGACAGGAGGGAGACTCTGGCGGCTCAGGACAGGAGGGAGACTCTGGATAGGCTCAGGACAGGAGGGAGACTCTGGCGGCTCAGGACAGGAGGGAGACTCTGGCGGCTCAGGATAGGAGGGAGACTCTGGCGGCTCAGGACAGGAGGGAGACTCTGGCGGCTCAGGACAGGAGGGAGACTCTGGCGGCTCAGGAAAGGAGGGAGACTCTGGCGGCTCAGGACTGGAGGGAGACTCTGGTAGCTCAGGACTGGAGGGAGACTCTGGCGGCTCAGGACTGGAGGGAGACTGGTGGCAGACTCGTCGTGGTAGGTTCCGGACTGCGACCCGTCGTGGTAGACTCCGGACTGCGACCCGCCGTGGTAGGTTCCGGACTAAGCCCCAACGTATGAGGTTCCGGTCTGCAGCCCATCGTAGGAGGTTCCGGTCTGCGGTCCGTCGTAGGAGGTAACGGACAGCAGCAGCAATCGCAGGACTTCAGGACTTGGGAGGAGATTCTGGACGGCAAAGGACCCTGGGCACAGCCAGGGAAATATCACTGTCCCAAAGCAGAGCTGGAGGCAGTGAAAGCAGAGAGGCACCGGTATGAGGAAGCAGCACAGCAGCGTGGCCAGATGCCCACCCAGACCCTCCCCTATAGGTTTAGGTTTTGCGGCCGGAGTCCGCACCTTAGGGGGAGGGGTACTGTCACACTCTGACCATGATTTGCGTTGTTTGTTTCTATGTTTTGTTTGGTCAGGGTGTGATAGGAGTGGGCATTCTATGTCTAGTTTGTCTATTTCTATGTGTTTTGGCCTGATATGGTTCTCAATCAGTGGCAGGTGTTTGTCGTTGTCTCTGATTGGGAACCATATTTAGGGACCCTGTATTGTAGTTTGTGGGTTATTGTCTATGTTATGTTGCATGTTAGCACAGTGTTCATTAGCAGTCACGTTCGTTTGTTGTTTTGTTAGTTTGTTCAGTGCACTTCGTGTTTTTTTCATCATCCATTAAACTATGCATTCACACCACGCTGCGCTTTGGTCTCCTCACTACGACGATCGTGACACAAACACAAAACACACACACTCATATTGATGCCCCACACACATAGACACATTTTCAAACTCTTCACATACGCTGCTGCTACTGTTTATTATTTATCCTGGTTGCCTAGTCACTTTTACCCCTACCTTCATGTACATATTCCCTCAATTACCTCAACTACCTCATAGCACATTGAACCGTTATATAGCCCTGTTATAGTTATTTTATTGTGTTATTATTTCCTTTTTTGTGCTAATCTTTTCTTACTTTTTAACTCTGTATTGTTGGGAAAGGGCTCGTTTTTTTGGTGATTTGATTCGATTCCACAAAACAGGTCCGAGTCCATACGAGTTTTGACAGAACGTAACTTTTTTACACTCCCTACTTTCACATATGGAATGTAAACGTATTATTAAAACTGATAATCCTGCAGGAGCACAAGTATGGTAATGTCATGTAAGCAGCACGCTGACCAGGGCTACCCCTTGGAGTACAGACACATTCAAAATCTGTATCCTAAACAAATTGGAACACAAAAACGGTAATGTGATCAGTGTCTCAGTCTCTCTTTTGTTTAGTTTGTTCAAACCTTTGAAAGGGCACACTGAAAAAATATAATGCTTCTTAAATATTTTTTCCTCTGCTCTTAAAAAACTTCTTAAGGCTAGGGGAACCCCTCGACAACATCCACTCAAAAGCAGAGCGCAAAATTCATAAATATTTTAGGGAAATATTTAACTTTCATACATTCACAAGTGCAATACAGCAAATTAAAGCTTAACTTCTTGTTAATCTAAATCAAAATAAAAAAATCTGGGGGCTGTCTCTCGGGCTTCCTTGCCAGCCGTGTTCCCTCATACTGCTGGTTCCCTTCTCCTGCTGCCTCCGCTCTCCTGGCTGCCTCCACTTGTTCCCATGGGAGGCAATCCCTTCCAGCCAGGATCTCCTCCCATGTGTAGGATCCCTTGCCTTCCAGAATGTCCTCCCATGTCCAGTCCTCTCTTCCACGCTGCTTTGTCCTTTGGTGGTGGGTAGTTCTGTAACGGCTGTTTGAAGAAGAGGACCAAGGTGCAGCATGGTATGTGTTCATGATTTTTAATAAAACTGAACACTGAATAACAAAACAACAAAGAGAACAAACGAAACCGAAACAGTTCTGTCTGGTGCAGACACAAAAACAGAAAACAACTAGCCACAAAACACAGGTGGGAAAAGGCTACCTATGGTTCTCAATCAGAGACAACGATCAACAGCTGCCTCTGATTGAGAACCACACCCAGCCAAACACACAGAAATAGAAAACAGAACACAAATCATAGAATGCCCACCCCAACTCAGGACGTGACAAACACATTGAAAAACACATTCATAAATGGCAAAAATGAATCATAAGGAATGAGGTTTTGAAGTGTCTTTCCTATATCTAGGAGCTATAAGAAAGCTAAGGAAATATTTTTTTTGTACACATATTTAACCCCTTTTTTTTCTTAGCCCATAACTATCTCCATACTTCCATTATTATTTTTAAACTAGTACCTGTTACCTTCAGCCGAGTCCCATGACACTTTTGGGGGGTCGTAGAGCAAAACAGAGAACACCATTCGGATGCTACAGACGTTTTCCCGAGAAGACCGATTTTCTGGATGTTTCATGGTCTGACATACATTGCAGTTGCTTGGCAGTTCCGCAGTTGCGGAAGGTCGACATAGGCGGATGCGGTGGATTGGGAAGCAGCCCATGCAAAAATATATCTAGCTTAAACTGATGGATTTTGATTTAAACCTAAGGAATAAACCTTGTAAACAATTTATGGTAATCTCGTAAACAATTAATTTAGACCCAGAGTTTATTTGAAACAAATGTTTATTTGCTGAAATGTGTGCTGTTGTCTTTGCTATTAAAAGGGACAAGCTGCCAGGGGCGCAACTTTTATTGAGGACGGGGGTACATGATGACCCCCCCTGTCCCCAATGGCTGTTTTGGGGGGTTCAGCAGACTGGGTCAAGGACCACGCGGACACCACAGAGTGTGCGGACAGGCTGTTTGAAGGCAAAGCTTTTGAAAGGTTGACTTACAGGACTGGCAAGAGAAAGATGCATGGAGGCAGCTGCTGTCTGTGTGTGTTGCGCTTTTTCTCAGAGTTGTAAAAGCAAGCAGAGCAGAAACTCATGGCTCTTTATTTGACTGATGTAAGCAAGGTAACTGCTGTTTAACTTAATTTAACATATTTTTATTTATTCCCAGTGCTGAATTAGTAGTGTAACTGACATGCAATGTAGCTAATGTTTTATCTCCTCTAGAGTGAAGTTCTGTCTGAAGTGAATGAACTAACTAGCTAGTACAGTGAGGGGAAAAGTATTTGATCCCCTGCTGATTTTGTACCTTTGCCCACTGACAAAGAAAGGATCAGTCTATAATTTTAATGGTACGTTTATTTGAACAGTGAGAGACAGAATAACAACAAAAATATCCAGAAAAACTCATGTCAAAAATGTTATAAATTGATTTGCATTTTAATGAGGGAAATAAGTATTTCAAATAGCAATTCAGCTATTTTGTGTGCAAGTAGAAAGTGCTCTACAGTAGTATAAGGCCTATGATATGAACTACAGTTCTCTCAGTAATTATTGGGACAGTGAAGAAAAAAATGCATCCAACTAATTTGTAGAGTCACAAGCTTGATGTTGTCATTGGGTGCTATGAATATGAGACCAAATACTTAACTTTTTACTAGTTTAATAAACATAAGTGAATTTGTCCCAATACTTTAGCTCCCCTAAAATGAGCGTACTATGTACAAAAAGTGCTGTATTT
Organism: Oncorhynchus tshawytscha; assembly: GCF_018296145.1. Taxonomy (NCBI): domain Eukaryota; kingdom Metazoa; phylum Chordata; class Actinopteri; order Salmoniformes; family Salmonidae; genus Oncorhynchus; species Oncorhynchus tshawytscha. The sequence goes on along the minus strand of NC_056461.1, from coordinate 12,487,103 downwards.
TTAAACTAAACTTTAACCTCATAGTCATTGTTTGATTTCAAATCCAAAGCATTGAAGTGTAAAGCCAAAATAAGAAAAAACTGCTTCACTCTCCCAGTAAGTATGGAGGGCCCTATACAGGGCATTCTGGAAGTATTCAGACCCCCTTGACGTTTTCCACATTTTGTTACATTAAAGCCATATTATAAAATTGATTAAATATTTGTACAGTTGAAGTCGGAGGTTTACATACACCTTAGCCAAATACATTTAAACTCAGTTTTTCACAATTCCTGACATTTAAGCCTAGTAAATATTCCCTGTCTTAGGTCAGTTAGGATCACTACTTTATTTTAAGAATGTGAAATGTCAGAATAATATTAGAGATAATGATTTATTTCAGCTTCTATTGCTTTTATCACAATCCCAGTGGGTCAGAAGTTAACATACAATCAATTTGTATTTGATAGCATTGCTTTTAAATTGTTTAACTTGGGTCAAATGTTTCGGGTAGCCTTCCACAATAAGTTGGGTGAATTTTGGCCCATTCCTCCTGACAGAGCTGGAGTAACTGAGTCAGGTGTTTAGGCCTCCTTGCTCGCACAAGCTTTTTCAGTTCTGCCCACAAATGTTCTATAGGACTGAGGTCAGGGCTTTCTGATGGCTACTCCAATACGTTGACTTTGCTCTCCTTAAGCTATTTTGCCACAACTTTGGAAGTATGCTTGGGGTCATTGTTCATTTGGAAGACCCATTTGTGACCAAGCTTTAACTTCCTGACTGATTTCTTGAGATGTTGCTTCAATATATCCACATAATTGTCCTTCCTCATGACACCATCTATTTTGGGAAGTGTACCAGTCCCTCCTGCAGCAAAGCACCCCCACAACATGATGCTGCCACCTCCGTGCTTCACGGTTGGGATGGTGTTCTTCGGCTTGCACACCTCCCCCTTTCTCTTCCAAACATAGCGATGGTCATTATGGCCAAATAGTTATATTTTTGTTTCATCAGACCAGAGGACATTTCTCCAAAAAGTATGATCTTTGTCCCCATGTGCAGTTGCAAACCGTAGTCTGGCTTTTTTTATGGTGGTTTTGGAGCAGTGTCTTCTTCCTTGCTGAGAGGCCTTTCAGGTTATGTCGATATATGACTTGTTTTACTGTGGATATAGATACTTTTGTACCTGTTTCTTCCAGCATTTTCACAAAGTCCCTGCTGTTCTTCTGGGATTGATTTGCAATTTTCACACCAAAATACGTTCATCTCTAGGAGACAGAACTTGTCTCCTTCCTGAGGGGTATGGTGTTTATACTTGCATACTATTGTTTGTACAGATGAACATGGTACCTTCAGGCGTTTGGAAATTGCTCCCAAGGATGAACCAGACCTGTGGAGGTCGACAATTGTCTTTCTGAAGTCTTTGCTGATTTCTTTTGATTTTCCCATGATGTCAAGCAAAGAGGCACTGAGTTTGAAGGTCGGCCTTGAAATACATCCACAGGTACACCTCCAATTGACTCAAATTATGTCAATTAGCCTATCAGAAGCTTCTAAAGCCATGGCATCATTTTCTCGAATTTTCCAAGCTGTTTAAAGGTACAGTCAACTTAGTGTATGTAAACTTCTGACCCACTGGAATTGTGATACTGTGAATAATAATTGAAATAATCTGTCTGTAAACAATTGTTGGAAAAATGACTTGTGTCATGCACAAAGTAGATGTCCTTACCAACTTGCCAAAACTATAGTTTGTTGGATGTGCACCCCAAACTGAATTGTCAAAAGCCACGCACCCTCGTTTTCCAGTTGAGCACACACACAGCATTGCTAACTCATTAATAATTTGTCTACTGTCCATGGTTCTTTTGTATTCCACTATTGAGTGACTGTCCCAGTCAGGATAGCTAAAATTCCAAATTGTATCCATTACCTTTGTTGGTTGCGTATGTAATTAGTACAACAAGCTGTGGCATGCCAAATGTGTCTGCTTCAGTGTCATCATTACATGAATGCGGGAAAAAACAGTTTTGACAAATTGACGTCCACCAATCCTTGTGGCCTGGATGATTATAGTATCTATGCGGATCAAAGTTGCTATGTTAGGGTGCATTAGGACTGTACAACCACATCAATACTAGGTTTTCCTCCTGTCAATGTCAGTCTATGAAAAAACATAAAACATTTAAATAAAGATGCACATTTAAGAGCGTTTTTGGGAGCAGGCATGAAATGAATATATGAACTGATTCATGACAGTAAAAATTATCATGATAATGTGTGCACAATATAAAATCAATGTTGATTATATCCTAAATTATAGAATATAATAACTGAAAAGGATTATGATCATACAGTGGGGCAAAAAAGTATTTAGTCAGCCACCAATTGTGCAAGTTCTCCCACTTAAAAAGATGAGAGAGGCCTGTAATTTTCATCATAGGTACACTTCAACTATGACTGACAAAATGAGAAAAAAATTCCAGAAAATCACATTGAAGGATTTTTAATGAACTTATTTGCAAATTTTGGTGGAAAATAAGTATTTAGTCAATAACAAAAGTTTATCTCAATACTTTGTTATATACCCTTTGTTGGCAATGACAGAGGTTGAACGTTTTCTGTAAGTGTTCACAAGGTTTTCACACACTGTTGCTGGTATTTTGGCCCATTCCTCCATGCAGATCTCCTCTAGAGCAGTGATGTTTTGGGGCTGTTGCTGGGCAACACAGACCTTCAACTCCCTCCAATGATTTTCTATGGGGTTGAGATCTGGAGACTGGCTAGGCCACTACAGGACCTTGAAATGCTTCTTACGAAGCCACTCCTTCGTTCGGTGTGTTTGGGAACATCGTCATGCTGAAAGACCCAGCCACGTTTCATCTTCAATGCCCTTGCTGATGGAAGGAGGTTTTCACTCAAAATCTCACGATACATGGCCCCATTCATTCTTTCCTTTACACGGATCAGTCGTCCTGGTCCTTTTGCAGAAAAACAGCCCCAAAGCATTATGTTTCCACCCCCATGCTTCACAGTAGGTATGGTGTTCTTTGGATGCAACTCAGCATTCTTTGCCCTCCAAACATGACGAGTTGAGTTTTTACCAAAAAGTTATATTTTGGTTTCATCTGACCATATGACATTCTCCCAATCTTCTTCTGGATCATCCAAATGCTCTCTAGCAAACTTCAGATGGGCCTGGACATGTACTGGCTTAAGCAGGGGGACACGTCTGGCACTGCAGGATTTGAGTCCCTGGCGGTGTAGTGTGTTACTGATGGTAGGCTTTGTTACTTTGGTCCCAGCTCTCTGCAGGTCATTCACTAGGTCCCCCTGTGTGGTTCTGGGATTTCTGCTCACCGTTCTTGTGATCATTTTGACCCCACGGGGTGAGATCTTGCATGGAGTCCCAGATCGAGGGAGATTATCAGTGGTCTTGTATGTCTTCCATTTCCTAATAATTCCTCCCACAGTTGATTTCTTCAAACCAAGCTGCTTACCTATTGCAGATTCAGTCTTCCCAGCCTAGTGCAGGTCTACATTTTTGTTTCTGGTGTCCTTTGAAAGCTCTTTGGTCTTGGCCATAGTGGAGTTTGGAGTGTGACTGTTTGAGGTTGTGGACAGGTGTCTTTTATACTGATAACAAGTTCAAACAGGTGCCATTAATACAGGTGGAGGACAGAGGAGCCTCTTAAAGAAGAAGTTACAGGTCTGTGAGAGCCAGAAATCTTGCTTGTTTGTAGGTGACCAAATACTTATTTTCCCCCATAATTTGCAAATAAATTCATTAAAAATCCTACAATGTGATTTTCTGTAATTTATTTTCTCATTTTGTCTGTCATAGTTGAAGTCTACCTATGATGAAAATTACAGGCCTCTCTCATCTTTTTAAGTGGGAGATCTTGCACAATTGGTGGCTGACTAAATACCTTTTTGCCCCACTGTATGTTTGCACACCACAAAATGTCAGTATTAATTATTATCATCCATGACGAAATAGATTAGGATCCATGTCCCGGATTATTTGCTCTATTTATTTCAGTTGATTGTGAGGGCCACGTTCCAACAAAGATTCCTGATCATCCCCCTTCAGCTGAAGGCACAGTGTCAACACTATTTGAAGAAATAGAGAACCAGTGGGTGGTCTCTGACTCCTTAGACATCCGTCTACTAGATGAGAAATCAATTGCCAATGACGATGATGACGATTATCATCCACCTTCAGAGATGGATGTTCCAGCACAAGTGGCAGCTGAGCCAGTGGACACAACTCCAGATGTACTATCAAACAAGAAATTCAAGATTCCAACATTGGGTAAGCCATGTGGTCCCAAATGCTAGAGGCAATGTACTCAGAATATTTCAGAGGGTAGGCAGAAGTACATATGGGGAAAGTATTGGGAGATGAAGTATATGAAGAAGAGGACATGGATTTTCCACATGGTGGCACAGCAACCTAATAAAAATGTCACTGCTGTCGCTGACAGTTGACGCAGCAGGTCGTTTGTATACCATCTTCAAGACCAGAGCGGTACTGCACAACAGGTGTGCAAAGTGTTTTTTTCTGACAACATTTGTTTACCACCCCAAAAATGACAAGTTGATTGTCACGATGATGGTCAAGTCAATCACCACCAAACTGATTCCACCAAAGACTCAGAGGGAAGAGAAAGCTTCAGCGAGCATATTAAACATGAATCCAATCCTGCAACACATTAAGTCCTTCCGTCCTCAAATCAGCCACTACAGACAAGAGCATGTCCCAACTTGCCTCTTCCTCCCGAGTGACATCAATATTCAGTTCATGCATAATGACTACAAAGAGAAGAACAAAGATGCCAGCTGTGGTTACGAAACATATCGCAAGTCAGTAAAGAGAAGAAACATTGGCTTTGTGAAGCTTGGAGGGTAGGACTGCGAGCTCTGTTTGGTGCAGGGTCATCATCTGAAGATGGAGCACAGGGATAATGAGGCCATGAAACCTCAAGCCTGCCAAGACAACAGCAATGCAGCATCTGAATGTACCATCACCACTCCAGACTGCATGCAATGTAGGAAATATAAGAAACACCGTTGGAAAGAAGTCTCAAAAGAAGAGGAACACAATCTCAGTGGTATGGCACTAAGGAAGAGCTGGTCAGAAGGCAGAGGAGATTACTTCATCTTACGTAACAGCACTGGAGAGGGTTGTCAAGCATGCAGTGTATTGGGTGAATAACAGCACTTCAAACAATAATTGGTGCTTCCTAACATCACTGCTGAGTGCTGTCAATACTGACTCAACTTTGATGGAGGACATCACAATGTGTCATGTTTTGAGGGAGCGTGCAATTGGCATGCTGACCGCTGGAATATCTACCAGAGCTGTTGCCAGAAAATGTAATGTTCATTTCTCCACAATAAGCCACCTCCAACATTATTTTAGAGAATTTGACATTGCATCCAACCGGCCTCACAACTGCAGACCACGTATGTGGCATTGTTTGGGCGAGCACTTTGTTGATTTCAACGTGTCCCATGGTTGCAGTGGGGTTAAGGTACGGGCAGGCATGGTCAATGAAGACAGTTGTATTTTATCGATGGCAATTTGAATGCAAAGAAATACCGTGACAGCCAATTTTCATGCCATTCTACTGCTTCCATCACCTCATGTTTCAGCATGCTAATGCTAATGCTAATGCCCATGTCACAAGGATCTGTGCACAATTCCTGGAAACTGAAAATGTCCCAGTTCTTCCATGGCCTGCACACTCACCAGACATTTATCATGTTTGGACTGCTCTTGATCGCTGTTTACGATAGCGCGCTCCGGTTCCGGCCAATATCCAGAAACTTCACACGGTCATTTAAGAGGAGTGGGACAACATTCCACAGGCCACAATCCACAGCCTGATCAACTATATGCGAATGAGATGCACATATGGAATCATGAAGTAACCAAAACAGTGTTAAACAAATCAAAATATATTTTAGATTCTTCATAGTAGCTACCCTTTGCCTTGATGACAGCTTTGCACATTCTTGGCATTCTCTCAACCAGCTTCACCTGGAATGCTTTTCCAATAGTCTTGAAGGAGTTCCCACATATGCTGTGGTAGCCAAGCTGGTTAAGTGTGCCTTGAATTCTAAATAAATCACTGACAGTGTCACCAGCAAAGCACCCCCACATTCCATCACACCTCCTCCTCCATGCTTCATGGTGGGAACCACACACGCAAAGATAATCCGTTCACCTACACTGCATCTCACAAAGACACGGCGGTTGGAACCAAAATTCTGAAATTTGGACTCATCAGAAAAAAGGACAGATTTCCACCGGTCTAACGTCCATTCGGTCTAATGTCCATTGCTCATGTTTCTTGGCCAAATCAATTCTCTTCTTATTATTGGTGTCCTTTAGTAGTGGTTTCTGTGCAGCAATTTGACCATGAAGGCTTGATTCACGAAGTCTCTTCTGAACAGTTGATGTTGATATGTGTGTTACTTGAACTCTGTGAAGCATTTATTTGGGCTGCAATTTCTGAGGTTGGTAACTCTAGTTAACTTATCCTCTGCAGCAGAGGTAACTCTGGGTCTTCATTTCCTGTGGCGGTCCTCATGAGAGCCAGTGTCATCATAGCGCTTGATTGTTTTTGTGACTGCACTTGAAGAAACTTTCAAAGTTCTTGAATTTTTCCAGATTGACTGATCTTCATGTCTTAAAAAGTAATGGTGGACTGTCATTTATCTTTGCTTATTTGAGCTGTTCATGCAATAATGGACTGGTCTTTTACCAAATAGGGCTATCTTCTGTATACCACCTTCTTCACTATTATTCTACAATGTAGAAAATAGTCAAATAAAATAAAGAAAAACACTTGAATGAGTAGGTGTGTCCAAACTTTTGACTGGTATGTAGATTGTTGAATTACTTTTGATCTAATTCAGTTTTGCCAATCACTTAAACATATTTAATAATTACCTCTTACATAGCTTGATGTCTGGGCGCATTTTTATATTACTTTTTGTTTTTCTACATAGAGACGGCTAGAAGGGCAGTGGGTCATATTGGATTGTGCAGAAATTTAGGAAATGAGATTCAGCAGCCCACCGACAGGTTGTCCCCCTCACTTCTAAAACCAAATTTGCGCCCCTGCAGGCAACTATTTGAGACTCTGCGTTTAATTTCAGTTTAACATTAACATACATTCCAACCTGTTACTTTGACTTATTGCACCTGTAACTGAAGTGGTTGTTCCAGTGTAGATGTTTAAGGTAGTCTCATATTTTAATCTTCCCAACCCTGCCAGCCATTCTGAATGCAGGTTGCGGGTATAAAAAAAAGAAGAAATTATGGATATCCCCACTCTGGCTAGATTCCAATTGGAATTACACATCACTCTGCAAGTCAGCAAAATGTGACTTGCAGGCCTGATGTGGCCTGTAAACTCTGAGTTTCAGGTCACTCTATTAGGGTCAAATTAGGCTCTCAAAGGAAGGCCTTATGAAATATGTATTGCATTTCTCAAATAATTCTATATATTTTATACAGATATTTTATACATATTCTCTTAGAATTTCACTTAATGAATGAATGCAACAACCATATCTGTCACCAAAAACAGTCACGGGTGGTACTGGTAACTGTAAAATTCCATCAAAAGGTACTGGATGGCTGGAATTGAATATGGTTCTTCAGAGACCCTAAAATGGTTCCCCTAATGGCATTGCTCTCAAGAACCTTATTTGGTTCCAACTTGCACGTTTACTTTTAAGAATGCATGGTTCTAAGTGCCAATGAAGGCCAACAGAATCTCTGAATCCAATTGAATCAAAAGGATTTGTCAGTCTGAGGTTCACCTGCCCAGATAACTGATGCAAGAGGAAATACCGTATTCACCCATTTGAAACACTGTCTAAAGAGTGATTATCTTTGTCTGTTGGCTAAAAAACAATTAACCGGTCTTGTCCAGCAGGTTGAACCTGTTCTTTCACATGGGTGAGGCTATATCAAACACGGAAATCAACTCGTACTTAGATGTGACAGTTTCACTCACAGGCAGAGAACAATGTCAGTTGCCAGTGACAGATTTCTCAGACCAATATCATGGATGAAATGTACAGTCCTTAAATGGCAACTGTGGGGAAAAATGAAACGGTGGCCATTTTGTCTGTAACAGGATTGGATGAAAGTAGCTCTGCAGCGAGTGGAGAATGCAGTCCCATTAATTACCCTCTGATTGGTGTTATTAAGACTCTTGGCTCCGACGGCAGTGGGGCGATGTATACTCATAATCAGACAGTAATAGAGCAATTCATCAGGGCCACTGCAGTCTGCAGCCATCGCAGACTGTGAACACCCAGAGACTTCATGGCGCTGGTAATATAGCCGTTATCAGCCACCACACACAGACCTGGGTTCAAACAGTATCCGTTTTCTTTTCAAATATTTGGAGTGTTTGGATTGAGCATTATTGGAGGGCTAAGTAGATGGGGTTGGCACTTTTGTGACTATTCTATTGGTTCCATTGCATCAGGCAAGCTCAATCATGCACAGTAATGTATTTCCAAAGTATTTGGAGGAAAAAAAATACTATTTCAAGAGGGAGGGGGGGGTGTCATTTGAGCTAAATAATTATGAAGTGTGTGGATTATGGGAGAGGAGAATACTGAAGTGTTTTTATGAGCCAAGCTAGAAATGTGTGACAGTTTAGACACGGAATGGATGGGGAGAAAACAAAAAGAAAGTTATAGAAAGAGAGAGGGGGGAAAGAGGGAGACAGGCAAAGAGAGAGGCTTTGAAGTCGAGTTTTGAGAGGGGAGGTTCTTCCTTTTTCTATTTTTTTTTGTTTTTCTTGCATTCTTTCTTTCAAGTTACCAAGAAAGCTTAGAGTGGTTGCCATAGGCAGAGAGCAGCGTCTCCCTCCTGGGGAATAGGACGAGGGGAGGACGAGGCATATTGAAAGGCAAGATTGAAATGTCCAAAAACCTGGAAGAATATACAAATAAAACAATTATGCATGGCATGGGGCTTGACGCAGTGAGGGGTTAGAATGGATCCCAAGGGTAAAACCTCAGTCTCATGTGAATTTCTTACATTAGTAAAAGGGGTTCCGGGTTTTAGTATTTTTTAGCAACTCTTTTAGAAACATTGACTGAACTGAATCCTGTCCTTTCCATGTCCTGTCTTTGGATCTCTATGTTCAGGATAAGCCAAGAGGAAACAGGAGATGTTGAGATTATGAGTCCAAGTAAGGTCCAAATTAGTACAGGGAGAAAGACAAGTTCTTGCATTGAGGCCAAAGTTATCACTTCTCTACTCTTCCCCACCTCCAAGTCACTATTCATTATTCTATGTCACTCTACAGCTGTCTAATCTAGTCAAACTGTACTGCACTGTTCCATCTAGTGACAGAAGTTGAGATAACTACAGGGAAATGCACCAGGGGACTAACTATATGCACCATCTTCTGCCTGCCACTGATCGTGTGTCCCTTTTCTTTTTGTAATGATTGTCTGGTCTGGTCTGGTCTGGTCTGACTGAGTAAGAAATGCATTCGATCACAGACTCCTGCTGGTGACATTTAAGACATGCTGGCCCACCCGGGGTCTCTCTACTGTACCTCCCCAGACCTGAATCTATTTGATCCAACAACTTGAATGTTTTCTATATAATTTACAAGGTTTATCCAACGGTCTCTGAAAAATTGGTTTGTTTCTTTCTTAGCTATAGTCAATAAATTGTTTATTTGTAAGACATTGATTGAGAATGTTTCGAGTGCAGAATTACTATGTCATATTTACAAGATTTCCAATAATACATTTGGCATGATTTACAGTTCTCTGTATAATCAATTATTCGCACATTACCCACAGAAATAGACATCACGCAGTAATGGTTGCCCCTCCACCTTTATTTTGGTCAGGCGTTTTGCTTTTTGCATTCTGTGTCTCTGGTTTGAGAGTAAGATCACATGAATTAGTTATGTGGGGTGGAGACTGGTAAAGGCTACGAAGAGAGTGAGGGAAGACGAGGAATTGAGAGAGAGAAGGAGAGAGAGCGGAGAGGGTGGGTCTGGGGAGGCTGTGCTTAAAAGGGTGTGGTAAAAAAATCTAGACATCAAAGAAGGGGGAGAGGGATGCGAGAGAGAAAGTAAATATATTTAAGGGAGATAGAAAAGAAAAACCATCTGCAGTATTCTTCCAGTAGCTGTCTCAGGTTGAATACATGTAGCTGCATTTGGCCTTATTGTCTGTTGAGAGCATATAGCCGTATAGCTGCATCGGGGGCCTTAGCACCCACAGATAATGCAGTAGGTGTCTCAAGTTGAGAGTGTAGCTGCATTGGGCCCTAGCATCTTCCAAATATAATTCTGACTGTGGTTAACCCGACAGGGAATTCCAGTCAGAGCGGGTGATGCGGCATAGAGAAGAACAGTAAATGCTCCACCGCCGTACCGCTAGCTGTGACAGTCAGGGGCCCACTGTTCAGACCGCCAATCTCCCCCTATGACACCTCCCGGCTGTGTGACCTCTCAACTGTGAAGAACCCATACAGCACACACATGCATACACACACACACACACACACACACACCAAAACCGACAAAGGCACACAAACACGCAACCCACCCCTCCCGCTGGTGCCTTTCAACTTATAGGAGAGGATGAGCTAACAAGTTTCACCCCAGTTCACAATACAGATATACATTTTTCATGAGAGAACTTGAACTCCAAGTATCAGTGCTTCCACTTACAGAGATGACTAACTAGACAACTCTTTGATGATGATGACTCTTTGATGATGATCTAGGTTGTACAATAAACACGCAATTAGTGCATTCAAGTTGTTTCCAGACTCAGTTAATAGAAAATCAATGCCTTGTATGCAATTAATTATTTAACTGTGTATATCATTAAAGTGTTTCATACCCATCTAATGAGCATGCAATAAGACTATAATAACTATCTTTATGAAGATTCCCAAACGGAAATACATTGTGATTTCACATGTGGAAAACCACATGATTTCACATGTGACATTTCCACGTTTTGCATGTGAAATCAAGGGTTTTTGGAACACTTCACATGTGATAATATTTCACATGAAGCTTCAAAGGTTGATTTTCCAGTTGGTCAGCGCATGCTCGCAGTACATGTCCTGGTAATCTGTCTGGCCCTGCGGCCTTGTGAATGTTTACCTGTTTAAAGGTCTTACTCACATCGGCTGCGGAGAGCGTGATCACACAGTCTTACGGATCAGCTGGATCTTCGGTGTTATTTACCTCGAAGCGAGCATAGAAGTAGTTTAGCTCGTCTGGTAGGCTTGTGTCACTGGGCAGCTCTCGGCTGTGCTTCCCTTTGTAGTCTGTAATGGTTTGCAAGCCCTGCCACATACGACGAGCATCAGAACCAGTGTAGTGCGATTAGATCTTAGTCCTGTTTTGACGGTTCGTCAGAGGGCATGGCGGGATTTCTTATAAGCGTCTGGGTTAGAGTCCTGCTCCTTGAAAGCAACAGCTCTAGCCTTTAGCTCAGTATGGATGTTGACTGTAATCCATGGCTTCTGGTTGGGGTATGTACGTACGGAATACTGTGGGGACGACATTATCGATGCACTTATTGATGAAGCCAATGACTGATGTGGTGTTCTCCTCAATGCCATCAGAGGAATCCTGGAACAAATTCCAGGCTGTGCTACCAAAACAGTCTTGTAGCTTAGCATCTGCTTCATCTGACCACTTTTTTATTGATCGAGTCACTGGTGCTTCCTGCTTTAATTTTAGCATGTAAGCAGGAATCAGGAGGATATAATTATGGTCAGATTTGCCAAATGGAGGGCAAGGAGAGCTTTGTACTGTGTGTGGAGTAAAGTTGGTCTCAAATTTTCCCCCCATCTATTTGCACATTTAACATGCTGATAGAAATTACATAACTTATTCAAGTTTCCCTGCATTAAAGTCCCCGGCCACTAGGAGCACAGCCTCTGGATGAACGTTTTCTTGTTTGCTTATGGTGGAATACAGCTCATTGAGTGGGGTTTTAGTGCCAGCCTCGTTCTGTAGTGGTATGTAGACAGCTACGAAAAATAGAGATGAAAACTATCTAGATAGATAGTGTGGTCTACAGCTTATCATGAGATACTCTACCTCAGGCGAGCAAAACCTCGAGACCTTAGATATCGTGCACCAGCTGTTATTTACAAAAATACATAGTCCACCGCCCGTTGTCTTACCAGACGCTGTTGTTCTAACCTGCTGATAAGGCGCATAACCAGCCAAATGTATGTTGATAATGTTGTCTTTCAGCCACAACTCCGTGAAGCATAAGATATTACAGTTTTGGATGTCCCGTTGGTAGTTTAGTCTTCCATGTAGGTCATTCATTTTATTTTCCAAAGATTGCACGTTTGCTAGCAGAATGGAAGGCAGTGGGGGTTTATTGGATCGCCTACGAATTCTCAGAAGGCAGCCTGCCCTCCGGACCCTTTTTCTCCGCCTTCTCTTCACGCAAATGATGGGGATCTGGGCCTGTTCCCGGGAAAGCAGTATATCATTCACGTCGGGCTGGGCTGACTCATTAAAGCAAAAAAAGGATTCTGCCAGTTCGTGGTGAGTAATCACAGTTCTGATGTCCAGAAGTTGTTTTCGGTCATAAGCCACGGTAGCAGCAACATTATGAACAAAATAAGTTTAAAAAATAAGTTACAAACAACGCAAAGAAACAAACAAAAAAAGAATTGGTTAGGAACACGTAAAACGTCAGCCTTCTTTTCTGGCGCCATCTTTTAAAACGCTCTCGGGATTTGAACTTGAAACCTTTTGGTCTTGAGTGCATTAATGTTTCATCATTGCAACCAGATATGTATTTATTTATTTATTTATTTATTTATATTTAGTTATTTATTGCCAAGAACATACACTGAATATACCAAACATTAGGAACACCCTCAGAACAGCTTCAAGTCATCGTGGCATGGACTCGTCGACAAGGTGTCAAACGTGTTCCACAGGGATGCTGGCCAATGTTGACTCCAAATGCTTCCCACACTTGTGTCAAGTTGACTGGATGTCATTTAGGCAGTGGAACATTCTTGATAGATGCAGGAAAGTGTTGAGCATGAAAAACCCAGCAGTATTGCAGTTCTTGACACAAAACAGTGTGTCTTGAACATACTACCATATCCCGTTCAAAAGCACTTAAATATTTTGTCTTGCCAGTTCACCCTCTGAATGGCACACATAAACAATCCATTTCTCAATTGTCTCAAGGCTTAAAAACCTTATTTAACCTGTCTCCTGATCTTAATCTACACTGACTGAAGTGAATGTAACAAGTAACATCAAAAAGGGTTTCACAGCTTTCACCTGGATTCACCTGGTTAATCTACATCATAGAAAGAGCAGGTGTTCTTGTTTTGTAATGTGTCTAATGTCTTGTATACTCAGTGTTTATCCACACACTCTCAAAAATAAGAGTAAGGCTATGGTAAAGTGTTGTTCCCTGGTGTACAAAAAGGTCAAAGGTATATATAAGGTAACTTCAGAAGTACACATGGCACTGGTCGGTATCTTTAGGGCAGGGGTTCCCAAACTTTTTCACTTGCGGCCTCACATCTGGTGCCCCCCTAATATTTATTGATATACGTAAGCACTTTAGCGAACAAAACATACATGTATTGTGTAACATGAAGTCCTATGAGTGTCATCTGATGAAGATCATCAAAGGTGAGTGATTAATTTTATCTCTATTTGTGCTTTTTGTGACTCCTCTCTTTGGCTGGAAAAATTGCTGTGTTTTTCAGTGACTTGGTGGTAACCTAACATAATCGTTTGTGGTGCTTTTGCTGTAAAGCCTTTTTGAAATCAGACACTGTTGCTGGATTAACGAGAATTCTATATTTAAAATGTTGTAAAATACTTGTATGCTTGAGGAATTTTAATTATGACATTTTTTGTTGTTTTGAATTTGGCGCCCTGCACTTTCGCTGGCTGTTGGCGAGGTGGGACGCTACTGTGCTACCGTCCCACATATCCCAGAGAGGTTAACTTCTCTAGGGTAGGGGGCAGCATTCAGAATTTTGGATGAAAAGCATGCCCAAATTAAACGGCCTGCTACTCGGGGCCAGAATATATGATATGCATATAACTGGTAGATTTAGATAGAATACACTCTAAAAATATTTAAAATAAAACAATTTTTTGTGTTTTTTGTAGTTTTCTATTCAATGCCATTACAGTATCCATTGACTTAGGACTCAATTTGCAGTTCCTATGCCTTCCACTAGATGTCAACAGTCTTTAGAAATGGTTTAAGGCTTGTATTCTTATAAAGTCTGAATGAGTGGACCCTGACGTGTCACAGAGCTTTTTCATGCGCAACTCGAGAGAGTGCATTTCTTGTTTACCTTTTATATTGACCACGTTATTGTCCGTTTGAAATATTATAGATAATTTAGGCTAAAAACAACCTGAGGATTGAATATAAACATCGTTTGACATGTTTCTATGAACTTTATGGATACAATTTTGATTTTTTGTCTGCCTGTTTTGACTGCGTTTGAGCCTGTGGATTACTGAAGAAAACACACGAACAAAACAGAGGTTTTAGGATATAAAGAGACTTTATCAAACAAAAGGAACATTTATTGAGTAAATTAATGTCTTCTGAGTGCCACCATTTGAAGATCATCAAAGGTAAGGGATTCATTTTATCTCTATTTCTGAGTTTTTGTAACGCTTCTGCTTGGCTGGTTACTGTTTGTAATAATTTATCTTTCGCCGTAAAGCATTTTAAAAATCTGACACCGTGGTTGGATTCACAAGAAGTTCATCTTTAAACCTATGTAAAATACGTTTTGTTTTCTGAATTTTTATAATGAGTATTTCTGTATTTGAATTTGGCGCTCTGCAATCTCACTGGATGTTGGCCAGATGGGACGCTAGCGTCCCACATACCCTAGAGAGGTTAAGGGAAGATCACGGGTGCACAGCCACACCCGTTTACCCGGTCGGAGGAGCTGAAGCGGTCTTCGGTGCCTGTTTGCCTGATGTTGATGTCGGGTAGAGGAGCAGAGCAAGGAGGCACGCACTCTGATCCAGGTGCGACGACATCGACGAATGAACGCCTCAGCTGATGGTACCTCAACTTCGGCCTCTTGTTCAGGGAACAAACCCAAACTGACGCTCGAACGGTGATAGTCCAGTGGACAAGTGTGTTATGAGCATACTCCGCCC
This sequence comes from Oncorhynchus tshawytscha, assembly GCF_018296145.1. NCBI lineage: Eukaryota > Metazoa > Chordata > Actinopteri > Salmoniformes > Salmonidae > Oncorhynchus > Oncorhynchus tshawytscha. Next base: position 12,471,909 of record NC_056461.1, on the reverse strand, counting down.
AGACAAGGGTCTGCTCCAATTGCTGGCCTGAATGGAGACAAAGCAGCGGAGGAACTTCTCTAGCTCCTGGTTGGCCCGCTCAATTTGTCCATTTGACTCTGGGTGGAACCCCAAGGAGAGACTCACAGATGACCCCAAAAAGTAGCAGACGGCCTTCCAATACCGTGCGACAAACTGGGGCCCCCGATCTGAGACAATGTCGTGGGGAAGTCAGTGTAGTCAAAAGACATGGGTAATCATGAGATCAGCAGTCTCATTCGCTAAAGGCAACTTGGGTAAGGGGATGAAATGGGCTGTTGAAATGGGCTGCCTTGGAGAACCGACTGAGGATAGTGGTAAACCCTTGAGATAGAGGTAGCACAGTGATAAAGTCTACAGATAGATGAGACCAGGGATGGGCAGAGGTTGGAGCAACCCAGCTGGTCGCTGACGTGGAGACTTGCATTGGACACAGATGGAACAGGCCGGGAGGAAAGGATCTCACCTCCTCAATCATGTTGGGCCACCAGAACCTATGTCTCAGGAACTCCAGTGCCCAATTAACTCCTGGATGCTCAGTTAATTTAGAGGAGTGTCCCCATTGTAGTACTTGGGACCGGGCTGATCGCGTAACTTAAAGTCTGTTAGTGGGTCCCCCACCGGGGTCAGGTCTCGGGTCTGGGCTTGTCGGACTGTGTTCTCAATACTCCATATCACAGAGCCTACCTAGCCTGGCGACCATTCAACCTCTTGGCTTCTTGAATATAGAGCAAGTGCTTATGGTCAGTCCAGATCACGAAAGGATGAGGTGCCCCCTTCAACCAGTGTCTCCACCCTTCAAGGGCCCACTTAACTGCCAAGAGCTCCAGCTTGCCTATGTCGTCATTGTGTTCCACTGGCGAGAACCACTTGGAGAGGAATGCGCATAGGTGCAGTTTCTTGTCCTCCTCGTTCCCCTGTGAAAGGACTGCCCCAGCTCCCGTGTCGAGGTTGTCCACCCCCACCACAAAGGGTTGAGTCGGATCAGGATGAACAAGGATAGGTCTAGAGGTGAAACGTCCCTTGAGCTCCATGAATGCCCTGTCAGCCTCATGGTAAAACATTTCTATTTAATTAGGCAAGTCAATTAAGAACAAATTCTTATTTACAATGACGGCCTACCGGGGAACAGTGGGTTAACTGTCTTATTCAGGGGAAAAATGACAGATTTGTACCTTGTCAGCTCAGGGATTCAATCCAGCAACCTTTCGGTTACTGGCCCAATGCTCTAACCACTAGGCTACCTGCCACCCCATAGAGATAATGTGACCAAGGAAGGAAACTTAGCATACATGGAACTTCCCAAGTCTTGGAATCTCCCTCCTACACACTGCTGCAACATGCCCATAAAACGTGACACTTATAATACTGCAGTGGATTTGGCACATAATCTCTAACAGCATAACTCGTACATCCTAACATTACTTTGTCAGGTAAAGACTAAATCAAAGCTCAAAAGAACAGACTTTGTCACCTCTGTTTCACTACCCTTTCCTCTGGGTCAGCGTCGCACCAAAAGGCGGGCATCACAAATGTCAGGAATCCTCAACTTCAATTGCTCTACCTCCACACTTAATGCTACCCCAGAAACCACTCCCTTCAATGGTGCCCTGTACCTAAGTGTAAATCAAGATACAGGTATTTTGTTGCACAGAGTGTCTGCTCCCTCTGATCTGAAGACACACAAACAAACATCACAAGTCCACTTTGGGTTACCTTCACCGACTTAACACCACCCAGCATATTTTCCACCCAACCTGAAACCACCCATGGATCAGCCAAAAGGCCTGGATCCGACTTCTTCAAAAATCTCACTCCCACTGGCCAAAACTTACCTCTATTAAAACCATGTCCATCAAATGCAAGGCTTGGGCTCCGAGTTCCTCACATATATAATAAATTATAAATTGAAAAATATATATTTTTTTACAGCTTATTAGCGTACTCCTAATATGTTCCCACTGTTGATGATGTTCATTGTTCATTATATATTAAGGTTGAACCAAAAGATTACATGTGACAAAAATGAAATACTAAATTATTTTGTGGAATTGAATGAAACAATAATGTATGTTGATGCTAATATGATGAACAATATTCCATTATGTTTCTATATGATAACAATAGCGTAATATTTAATATGCCATATACTATTTTTTTAACAGTTTCACTAATTCATATTAATTAACTTAATCATTATGACGCACCCCTCGCTACTATCATTGGTTACACTAATTGCACTGTGTCAACATAACCTGGTTCAAGTATTCATGACATCACCCTGAGGAAGGCACAGTGATGCCGAAACGTTGGTAAATACCCATTAAATTGCTGGGAGATTATACATGGAGTGTGCGACTTTCTTTATTTTGATAGTTCCCAACACAATTGCAATATGTCACAATTTCATCGCTTTTAAAACACATATGATCATTTCCACAACGTGAACGTCTCAGCTTCTCCCTTCTGCAAATACCTGAAACATGTCCAAAAGCTTTACAATGATCACACTGCATTGGTCTTGGAACAAATACTCTGAATATGTAGTTTATATATCCCAATTGAACTTGAATAGGGAGAGACTCCATATCAAATATCAAAAGAACAAAATACTCTTCACTTTTACTTCATTCACCACACGGTTCTTCCGACAAGCATCAATCACTCCAGGAATATTCTTCATCTCTGCAACATTGACTTCCCACAAAATGCCAGACATTGCTCTCTTGAGGGGTGCCCTGTTCCAAAGAGACACATAGGACACATCAAACTTCTCAAGTCGGGTAAGACGCAACACACTCCTTCTGATCCTCAGATGAACAAAAAGTCGGCCTGAGTAATCCAATTAGCGGATCCTCATTAACAACACGTACAAGATAAGAAGGGACATTTCTCATCACTGTATGCTACTTTGCTCCGTTTCTATTGTTTTGAACAATATTATCAATTCTGCTTGATTCCCCCACCATTATTTTCACGCTCCACATCAGCGTCCACTTCCGCCATATTGTACATCTCTGACATGCACTGTAAATTTTGGGACTTTATATAGACAGGTATGTTACTTTCTAACAATTTCCAATATTTGAAATGGCCACAGGTGGACTCCAATCAAGTTGGAGGGACATCTCAAAGAGGATCAAAGGAAATTGGATGCACATGAGCTCAATTTGGAGTGTCGTGGCGAAGGGGTATGAAAACTAATGTGAATTAGATATTTCTGTATTTCATTTTCAATAAATGTTACTTTTTTTCAAGAAGAAAACAAATATGTGAAGGGTAAAGTAAGATTTTGTTGTTCACTTTTATTGGCACTGATGTAACAGCCTAAGTAGTAGTCAGGTTTGTACTAGTTTGAAAAGCTCAGGGTAAAACTTGACATTGATAAATTGCAAATGAAATTAGGACTGAAAGTTTAATGTAAATCCGAAATGAGCATTTCAAATTTTGCCAGGTGTTCATTTTATGTGATAAGGTTATGGTAAAATTAGTTTGTTTAGCGTGAACAGGCAAGTACGGACACAGTTTTAAAGCTAACTTCCTGCAATTCTACTCATGTTGCCAAGGGACAGAGAGAAACATTTGCAGTTTCATTGCTAATCTCATAATATTGTACACATTTTGCAATGAGGCTCAGAGAATTTTGCATTTTTAAAAGCACATTTCCTGCAATTCTACACATATTGCCATGGGGCAGTGAGAAAAAAATGCAGTTTTAAAGCTAATCTCATGTTACTCTACACATTTTTCACCATAATCCCTCGGGAGCGCAAGACGGAGAACGCTGGAGCCAGGGGATGGGGAGAGAGGAGAAGGGGAATCCTGAGCTGGGGAAGCCGAAGGTGGAGAAAGGAGACCACTCCTCTCCCATCGGTCCATTCTCTTCATCATTTGGTCCATGGCGGATCCGATCCGATGGAGGACGGTGGTGTGGTGGAGGACACGTTCCTCCATCGATGGGAGGGGGTTGGCAGCTGCTCCTGCTGACTCCATATTTACAAGGTGCAGGATTCTGTAATGCCCGGGGTGTAGTGGAAGAAGGAGTCAGACGCAGGAGACGGAGAGTTCAGAGTAGCGCTACTTCTTTATTCACCAACCAGGTGAAAACAGAGGCCACTCAAAATAAATTCCCCAAAAACAACTCACGTACACGAACAACCGTGACTTACAGGCGTGTATAATGAGTACACATAAAACAATCCCGCACACCCAGCAGGCGGGCCGGCTGGTTAATAAAGCCCAACTAATAAACCTAATTATCAACAGGTGTAACTAATAAACAGACAAGGAGGGGGAGGAAAAGATCAGTGGCAGCTAGTAGGCCGGTGACGAGCGCCACCCGAATGGGAAGGGGAGCCACCTTCGGTAGGAGTCGTGACAATAGGCCTAATTCGATTGGCGCTTATTCACCACTTGAGGAAGTGGAAACTCAAAACACGTGCTTGATCGCTAACTCTAAATATAACACCTACTGCTAATAGCCATCAACTAATCTAACAGTAAATATAATGACCTAAACCAACTTTTTAATAAGGCCTAGTGCATGCATCTATCATCACATTTGCGTAGTGGCATAGACCATTTTTGGATTGCCACACATGGTGAAAATCCTCTTGTGTATTTTATAAATGCATTTTATGCAATTCTACAACATTTACATAGAAAAGACATTAGCAGAATATATCCTCTCTTTAATATGGACAACAATTTGCTTTCAAAGACGTTTTCTTTACCACAAGTTCTCTGGCTCATTCTGGGTTCCATCACCATCTTTCTCTAGATTTAAGATCAGTTACTTACCCCACTGGCCCTCCACAAAACGTCTATGTACAAATAAGAGAGCATGACTGGAATCAGTGTGGCCGGATAGGATGATTAAACAGAATGATCACCGCGCTTTTACATTATGGTTTTTCTGGGGGAGCAGGAGAAATAATGAGGCAAATCAAATCAAATTTTATTTGTCACATACACATGGTTAGCAGATGTTAATGCGAGTGTAGCGAAATGCTTGTGCTTCTAGTTCCGGCAATGAGACCCAGGGTCTCGAGCTTGATGACAAGCTTGGAGGGCACTATGGTGTTAAATGCCGAGCTGTAGTCGATGAACAGCATTCTCACATAGGAATGCTGTTCATCGACTACAGCTCGGCATTTAACACCATAGTGCCCTCCAAGCTCGTCATCAAGCTCGAGACCCTGGGTCTCGACCCCGCCCTGTGCAACTGGGTACTGGACTTCCTGACGGGCAACTTGATGTAACGCTTATCGTTTTTATTAGAATGTCTAGAGTGCGAACAGTGAAACCACTAGTAAATCATGTTGCAAGAGGTACCGGCCACAGTGAAACAGGCAAGCACAGCGGCAAGGCAGAAATTTTATCACAGGAATCACAAGAATAATGCACTTTACTGTTTAACAAATTCAAGGTTTTAACCACCCGAAAAATGTGATGTTTTGATTGAGGTGTCCAGGTTGAATGTCCAACTCGCACAGCCAAGGTAATGGGTCGCAAACTGTAACTGAATGGTCGCTGTCTGGATTCCTACACTCACACACACCATGTTAATGATCATCTCTTCCACTGTGAGGTGTCCCCATTTTTTTCACACAGACAGACAATGTTGAGTCTTTCTCTGTTCCTGCAGAGGCTGATTATGACCTAGATAATGTGTGGTTGGTAGAATGGGAAGTCAGATATTTAGCTAGCGAGAGGAGCCGCAGGTGTGGTGTAGTTGTATAAGAGATTTGCCTTGTTAAATATGCCTGTAATATCTTCCCAATCACACACATCCAATATGGGTGTGTGTGTGTGTGTGTGTGTGTGTGTGTGTGTGTGTGTGTGTACTGAAAGCAGGAATAACAAGGGTGAGACAACTCTTCAGGGAGAGAGAGAGGGGAGACTGCAAGATGAAGAAGTGAAGTGGGTAGAGTGGTATGAATTAGGGAGTTGGGAAAGTGATAGCGTGGAATGTACTCCAGGGAGGAAAGGAAGGAAGAAAGAGCAATAGCTGGGTAAAAGGGGCACAGGAATGATATAGTGGAGGGAGGATGGCTGGGGGTAAAGTAGATTGAGGAGAGGGGTAGAGGAATGACTGAGGTGAAATGGAGAGTGAGAGGAAGGTGTGAAGTAGAAAAAGGTGGGGAAAGAGGGTTGAAGTAGTGATTGGGAGGGTGAGAGAAAGAGTTGGAGTAGAGAGTGGTGGGGGAGGGTGTTTGGCCGTGGGGAGGCAGTGTTCCACTCTCACACAGAGCAGCTGAGAGTAAACAGTACCAGTCACCCTGTTATCTCCTAGCTGAGACAAGTCACTTTAGACTGCGACCAAACGCTTCCGCAGACACCATCTATTTGTCCTCGATCCCAGTGCCAAGTTGAATCCCAAATGGCACCCTATTCTCTATACAGTGCCTTCAAGAAAGTATTCATGCCCATTGAGTTATTACACATTTTGTTGTTACAACCAATATTCAAAATGGATTAGAATGTTTTTTTTTCTTCTCACCAGTCTACATAATATAATCCATAATGAAAAAAATATTTTTTTAGAAATGTTAGCAAGTTTCTTGAAAATGAAATACAGAAATATCTAATTTACATAAGTATTCACACCCCTGAATCAATACATGTTAGAATCACCATTGGCAGAGATTACTGAGGAGTCTTTCTGGGTACTTCTTTTAAGAGCTTTGCACATCCAGGTTGTACAATATTTGCACATTATTCTTTAAATATTCTTCAAGCTCTGTCAAGTTTGTTGTTGATCATTGCTAGCCAGCCATTTTCAAGTCTCGCTATAGATTTTCGTGACGATTTAAGTCCAAACTGTAACTAGGCCACTCAGGAACATACAAGGTGGTCTTGGTAAGCAACTCCAGTGTATATTTGTGTTTAAGTTTGTTGTCCTGCTGAAAGGTGAATGTCTTCCAGTGTCTGTTGGAAAGCAGACTGAACCAGGTTTTCCTATACGATGTTGCCTGTGCTTAGCTCTATTCCGTTTCTTTTTATCCTAAAAAAACCTCCCTAGTCCTTGCCTGTCACGTCTACTCCCGCTCCGGCGCTCAACGTCGCTGATCTACTAACTACCGGTCCTGGCAACCCATCATTACGTATACCGGGCAACCATCATTACACACACCTACGCCCTATTATTAGACACACCTGGACTTCATCACTACCTTGATTACGTCCCCTTTATTTATCCATTAGTTGTCATCAGTCCTTAGATGTTATTGGTTGTTTTTTCTGACGGTTAGTACACATCTCATGGTTGTTCTTTTGTACCTGTTCCTTAACTCACCTTTTGCACCTGCTTTCTGACTCCCGGCATATACATAAGATTGAACAAGGTCATCTACTCGATCATGACCAGCTGGCAAAACTGGGAACAGCCATGGAGGTCCTTCGCGTTCTCCACCGCCTTCGACACCACCAGCGAGGTTCTCCATACCCCTATCAGTAGGCCACCTTCCATGGGTCGTCACAGTGAGCCAGGCCCCCTTCCTACCCAGCCGTCCGCCTAGGTCAGCAATGCCCGACTGTTTCCTACTCCAAAGCTTCCTCTATTTCGCCTATCAGATGGGAGCCCCCACCACCAAGAGGTCCAAGGTTGCCAGAGTCATTTCCCTGTTGACTGGACGGGCGTTAGAGTTGGCTACGGCCATCTGGGAGAGACGAGAGGAAAAGCTGGGTTCTTATGAGAGGCTCATGGCTCTGTTGAGGGCGGTCTTTGAGAATCCTCCAGACGGCAGAGAGGGAGGGGATCAACTTTTCCAACCCCGGCAGGGTGCCCAGACCGCTGTGGAGTACACCCTCAACTTTTGGACTGTGTCAGCTTTCAGAGGATGGAATGAGCCGGCTCTCCGCATTCTATTTCGCAGTGGACTGCACGAGGAGGTCCAAACGGAGTTGCCATGTCAGGATGACAACATATCCTTGGATGCTCTTATCTCGATGGCCATCCGTCTGGATAACCGTCTTGGGGAGGAACGGTGTCCACCTTGGCACTCGCCTCCCTCCTTCGGCTGTGTTGAGGCAGAGGCTGCACCCATGGAGGTAGAGGCCACACACCTCTTTTGTGGTGTCACTGGAGACACCCTATTGTGCCCAGAAGGGGCACTAGCTTCAGCGGTCTTCATCACTACCCTGATTACTCCGCCTTTTATTTAGCCCTCAGTTGTCATCAGTCCTTAGGTGTTGGTGGTTCTCTCACATTCAGTACGCGTCCCATGTTTGTTATTTTGTATCTGTTTGTTATTAAACTCACCTTCTGCACCTGCTTTCTGACTCCCGGCGTATATGTTACATTGGCGATAACAAGCATACCCATAACGTGATGCAGCCACCACCATGCTTGAAAATATGAAGAGTGGTAGTGTTGTGTTGGATTTGCCCTAAACTTAAAGCTTTGTATTCAGTTTTACTTTAGTGCCTTGTTGCAAACAGGATGCAGTTTTTGGAAGGATTTTTCTTTCTGTACAAGCTTCCTCCTTTTCACTCTGTCATTTAGGTTAGTATTGGAGTAACTACAATGTTGTTGATCCTTCCTATCACAGCCGTTAAACTTGGTAACTGTTTTAAAGTCACCATTGGCCTCATGGTGAAATCCCTGAGGGTTTCCTTCCTCTCTGGCAAGGTTAGGAAGGACACCTATAACTTTGTAGTGACCGGGTGTATTGATACACCATACAAAGTATAATTAACTTCACCATGCTCAAAGGAATTATTATTATTATTTTTTACCATCCACCAATGGGTTCCCAGGTTTGCAGGGCATTGGAAAACCTCCCAGGTCTTTGTGGTTGAAATTCACTGCTCGACTAAGGGACCATACAGATAATTGTATGCGTGGGGTACAGAGATGAGGTAGTCATTCAAAAATCATGTTAAACACTATATCACACAGAGTCCCTGCAACTTATGTTGTTACTTGTTAAGCAAATGTTTACACCTGAACTTATTTAGGCTTGCCATAACAAATGGGGTCGAATACTTATTGACTCAAGACATTTCAACACTTTAATTTGTAAACATTTCTGAAAACATAATTACACTTTTACATGATGGGGAATTGTGTGTGTGTGTGTGTGTGTGTGTAGTCCAGTAACACAACCTCAATTTAATCCATTTTAAATTCAGGTTGTAAAAGAACAATGTGGAGTAAGTCAAGGGGTGTGAATATTTTCTGAGGCACTATTTTTGACCAGGGCAAATAGGGTGCTATTTATTTGGGATGGAGCCCCAGTCCATCTCCACAATAAATACAGAACTAGAGAAGAACACAAATGGAAAGTCAAAATGACAAAATTACTAACGATCTTACTACCAAGGCTCAGCTCAGTACGTCGGGCTGTTGGGGAAGCAAACTGTTAAAGATGTAATGCTTTATGCTTGGACTCGTGTTATGCTCTAGCTAGCTACCTCTCTGAGCTGTTTACTTGTAATATGATATGCAGCACAGTATGTTGAGTAATTGCCATGTTCTTTGACTTTATAAATATCTTATGTACGACTGGTTTCAGTTATTTTATGATCCATCTACTGCTAGTCTATACAGATGTCGGATTTTAATTTGACCCATTGGGTCGCAGTAGGAAAACAATCCTGCAGCAGGATTTGAATGTCTAAAGATATATTTAGAACCGCTGCCAGAGGGCAGATGGAAGCTTTACTTGTATTCAATGCAATACTGTACCTACACTGTACATTAAACTACAGGTCCACTGGACGCCAGTGCAGTGCATTTGGAAAATATTAAAACACAGACCTTTTCCGCATTTTGTTAAGTTACAGCCTCTTTCTAAAGTGTATTAGATATGTATTTTTTTCTCATCGAGTTGATGACAAAGTGAAAACAGGTTTTTAGAATTTTTTGCAAATGTATTAAAAACAAAATACCTTATTGACATAAGAATTCAGACCCTTGCTATGAGAATTGAAATTGAGCTCAGGTGCATCGTGTTTCCTATGATTATCCTTGAGATGTTTCTACAACTTGATTTACCTGTGGTAAATTCAATTGATTGGACATGATTTGGAAAGGCACACCTGTCTATATAAGGTTCCACAGTTGACAGTGCATGTCAGAGCAAAAATCAAGTCATGAGGACAAAGGAATTGTCCGTTGAGCTACGGATCTGGAGAAGGGTACCAAAACATTTCTGCAGCATTGAAGGTCCCCAAGAACACAGTGGCCTCCATAATTCTTTATTTTTGTATTTATAGGACTCGTTTTACTGTGGATATAGATACTTGTGTACCTGTTTCCTCCAGCATCTTCACAAGTTCCTATGCTGTTGTTCTGGGATTGATTTGCACTTTTCGCACCAAAGTACGTTCATCTCTAGGAGACAGAACAAGTCTCCTTCCTGAGCGGTATGACGGCTGTGTGGTCCGGTGGTGTTTATACTTGCGTACTATTGTTTCTTCAGATGAACATGGTACCCTTCAGGCGTTTGGAAATTGCTCCCAAGGATGAACCAGACTACAGGTCTACCATTTTACTTCTGAGTTCTTGGCTGATTTCTTTTGATTCTCCAATGGCGTCAAGCAAAGAGGCACTGAGTTTGAAGGTAGGCCTTGAAATACAGCCACAGGTACACCTCCTATTGACTAAAATGATGCCAATTAGCCTATCAGAAGCTTCTAAAGCCATGATATAATTGTCTGGAATTTTCCAAGCTGTTTAAAGGCACAGGCAACTTAGTGTATGTAAACTTCTGACCCACTGGACTTGTGAATTATAAGTGAAATAATCTGTCTGTAAACAATTGTTGGAAAAAGGACTTGTGTCATGCACAAAGTAGATGTCCTAAACTACTTGTGTGATGTCCTAAACTATAGTTTGTTAACAATACATTTGTGGAGTGGTTGAAAAACGAGTTTTAATGACTCCAACCTAAGTGTATGTACTTCAACTGTGCATATATATGTGTGTGTGTGTGAATGTGTGTGTGTGTGTGTGTGTATGTATATATATATATATATATATATATATATATATATATATTTTTTCCCGAATATACCTTCCTTTATTATACCCTCGCAAACCGTACCTCCCCTCCAATTGGAGTAGATGCATAAACAATAACACGTAAGCTTCTACTTCCAGCTTATACACATTTTACAGACAATCTATTTTACAATCATTCTATTTTGTTTGTTTTTTGGTCTGGCCTTCCTCTATTTCTGATGTCCATCCAGTTTGATTTCTATTTGCCATTTCTCAACTGTGCTGTAATGCTTCACAAAAGTACTGAACCTTTCTATTCTCATAGTTTCTACAGATTGTAAATTAAAGATAATAATTTTTGCTAAAATAATTATATTATTAATCAATTGACTATTACTTTTCAAATCACCCAGTATTGCTGTCTGCAGTGTTATCTCTAGGTAACTGTTGCAATTCTTCAGCCATTCCTGGACATGTGACCAAAAACAAGCTACATGTGGACAGTACCAAAATAAATGATCTAATGACTGCCTCCTCGCAGCAAAATCTGCAGAGCTGGGAATATTGTATACCCCATATATAACATACTATTGGTTGCAAGAACTTTGAATAATATTTGAAGTTTTGAATCCGGCGTCGTTTTGCTTGTCAATTCATAAACTATGTGTCATGGAATTGGTACATCGCAAATCTCTTCCCATCTATTTTGCAATTTATATGGCACAGCTGGTAATTTTTTGGTTCTTAAATGAAACTGGTATATTTTTTACCAATTTTGGTCTTTAATGCAGGGCCAACAAACAAGTTCCTTACTTTCTTATCCTTCCACTTGCCTCTTCTATTTTTGCTGTTAATGCCCGCAATTACTTGCTTGTAATTTTGGGTAGAGCTGACATTTACATATGTCTGTGTTAGCTGCATCTGTGACATAACAACCTTCTATGGCTTGTTTAAAAAATAACAATATTTTGGAGATATTTAGTTTTCAAATAACAAAAGGTGAGCGGTTGTAATCTGAATAAAGGGGAAAAGGCTATTCTTGAACATGGATTGAGACATTCTTACTAATTTACTAGAGTATAATGCCATTAGTGAGAGGTCTAATGCATTAATATTTAATAATATCTGCCCTCCGAATTTATATCCTATAATGACACAAGGCGATACCCAGATGCAGACACAGGAGGCAGATGGTTTGAGTCTCTGATATTTATTAAACATCAAGGGGCAGGCAAAGGACAGGCAAGAGTTCTTAAACCAGGTCAGAGTCCAAACGATGCAGGGCGACAGGCAGGCTGAATGGACAGGCAGGCAGGCTTAGTGTCATGGCAGGCAAGATGTCAGAACCGGGAGGACTAGAAAAAAAACAGACTAGGAAAAAGCAGGAGCTCGGAAAAACATGCTGGTAAGCTTGACAAGACAAGACGAACTGGCAACAGACAGAGAACACAGGAATAAATACACTGGGAATAATGGGGAAGAAGGGTGACAGCTGGAGGGGGGTGGAGACAATCAAAGACAAGTGACCGGGGTGCCGGAGGTAAAAGTCTTCGATCAGGGCCGGGTCCAGGATGTCTTTAGCGGGGACCCAGCACTTCTCCTCCGGGCCTTAACCCTCCCAGTCAACCAGGTACTGGAAACCCCTGCCCCATGGTCAAACACTCAGGAGGCGGTTACCTCTATCACAAACTGACGGGCCGGGTCCTGATGGATGAGGATGGGGGCTTTAGTGAACCGAAGCTTAAGGTCCTGTCAACAGCTGGGGACCATGTAAACGGTACCTTGGTAGAGCTGAGTGCAGAGAGGAGAGCCGCCAGGGTGCTGTAGCCCCGATTGAAACAGAGGTAGAAATGAGCAAACCCCCTGTTGCACATTGGATGTAGGTTGGGGCCAATCCACCATCGCTCTCACCTTTTCAGGATCCATCTGTACATTCCCTTCAGTGATGATATATCCCAGAAAGGAGATAGTAGAGAGGTGAAAATCACACTTCTCTGCTTTCACAAACAACTGATTCTCCAGGAAACGCTGAAGGATTCGTCAGACATGCAGAACGCGTTCTTGGGCAGAACAGGCGAAAACAAGGATGTTGTTAAGGTAGACAAGCACAAAACTATTCAACATGTACCGGAACACATTGTTGACCAGGGCCTGGAAAACAGCGGGAGCGTTGGTGAGCCCAAACGGCATGACCAGGTACACAATGTCCACTGGCCATCTTCCACTCGTCTCCTTCGTGTATCTGAACAAGGTGGTAGGCATTCCGAAGGTCCAGCTTGAAAAAGATGGTAGCCCCCTGGAGAGGTTCGAAAGCAGAGAAGAGGAGTGGCAGGGGGTAACGATTATTAACTGTGACGTCACTTAGGCCCCGGTAGTTGTTACATGGACGCAGGGTCTTGTCCTTCTTCTCCAACAAAGGAGAACCCTGCACCCGCAAGAGAGGCAGAAGAGTGAATGCTCCTGACAAAGTACTCCTCCATGGCCTTGGACTTAGGACCAGATATATAGCCGGCCTCAAGGCTGATGCATAGCACGAGCCTTGCTGATAACCTCCAGGAGGTCATGGTACTCTGTGGGAACAACAGAGAAATCCAAGGCTTTACTTAAACCTGGAGGAGGACGTCCCGGGGGAGGCTGCACCGCTTTAATTCATAAGGCTATGCCCCTTTTTTCTCCACTTCCTGTCTGAATGATTTGCCCAAAGTAAACTGCCTGTTACTCAGGCCCTGAAGCCAGTATATGCACATAAATGGTACCATTGGAAAATAAACACTTTGACGTTTGTAGAAATGTTTAAATAGTGTGGGAAAGTATAACACAATAGATATGGTAGGAGAAAATCCAAAGAAAAACCTACCAGATTTTTTTTTGAGAGACCATGCTCTTCAAATGGCCAGCATACTCAAGTCTACCTCCCAGTATGCAATTCATATGGCTTCCACTGGGTGTCAGCAGTCTATTTTCAAGGTTTCAGGTTTGTAACTTGAATAACGAATGAGAAATACAGTTTTAGTACAGGGGCACAGTCTTGGGAATCTGTGTTTGTGCGTGACAAGACGTACCTGCTTAAATCGGTTTCTTATTGAACATACTTCTTTCCGTAAGAAATATTATAGTTTGATTACATTTTAGGGTATCTGAGGAATAAATAGAATGATGTATTTTGACTTGTTGAAACAGTTTAGGGGTAGATTTTTCTATTTTTTTTTTACTCCTTTCTTTGCATATTGAACGAGTGGATTACTCAAATTGATGGCGCCAACTAAACAGACTTTTTTGGATATAAAGAAGGATTTTATCTAACAAAACGACACTACATGGTATAGCTGTGACCCTTTGGATGACAAAACAGAGGAAGATTTTTAAAAGTAAGTGAATATTTAATCGCTATTTGTGAATTGATGAAACCTGTGCTGGTGGAAAAATATTTTGATGTGGGGCGCGGTCCTCAAACCATCGCATGCTTTCGCTGTAATAGCTACTGTAAATCGGACAGTACAGTTAGATTAAGAAAAAGAATAAGCAAACATGTTTGGTGTTCGTCAAAAGTCATGTAGAAGACTCCCCAAACATATGGAAGAAGGTACTCAAGTCAGATGAGACTAAAATTGAGTTTTTTGGCCATCAAGGAAAACACTGTCTGGCACAAACTCAACACTTCTCATCATCCTGAGAACATCATCATGATGCTACCACCACCATGCTGTGGGGATGTTTTTCATTGGCAGGGACTGGGAAACTGGTCAGAATTTAAGGAATGATGGATGGCACTAAATACAGGGAAAATCCTAAGGGAAACCTGTTTAACCTGTTTAAATGTCTTGAGAATCTGATGTATGACTTAAAGATTGCTGTACACCAGCGGAACCTATCCAACTTGAAGGAGCTGGAGCAGTTATGCCTTGAAGAATGGGCAAACATCCCAGTGGCTAGATGTGCCTAGCTTATAGAGACATACCCCAAGAGTCTTGCAGCTGTAATTGTTGCAAAAGGTGGCACTACAAAGTATTGACTTTGGGGGGGTGAATAGTTATGCACGCTGAAGTTTTTAGTGTTTTTTTGTCTTATTTCTTGTTTCTTTCACAATAAAAACTATTTTGTATCTTCAAAGTGGTAGGCATGTTGTATACATCAAATGATACAACCCCCCAAAAATGTATTTTATTTCTAGGTTGTAAGGTAACAAAATAGGAAAATGCCATTGGGTTGAGTACTTTCGCAAGCCACTGTAAATAGGCCCTTTTAATTTTGTCTGGCGTGTCATTCCAAATAAAAGTAAGTGTTACCGACTAAATTTAGCCTATCTCGTATTATTTCGAATCATTTTTATGACAACTAATACGAGGTGGGCAAAATTTAGTCGCTAACACTTAAACATTTTTAGTTGAATAAATATGGGTTTGACATTCTTATGTAGGTGTCAGAACCAGCCATAAGATAAGACATATGTCACAACAGGTGTAAATATATGGGTCATGACAGTGTTTGATGAGCGATTGTGACAAGTTATGTCAGCTGTTATGAGACATTATGACATAGTTATGACCGTGTCATAATGTGTTGACGCTGGGTGTCAAGTAAAGTGTTACCATTGATTCATAGACCATGCACAGACCTAGCAAGCAACAATATATGCTATGCTAACTGACTCCACCATTGAAAGTGAAAACAAAGAAATAGAAAATTAACTCAATATGCGGAGATTCAGGTCAGATATTTTTTAGGTGGAAACTTTTAAGCCTCGATTATATAGCAAGTTTGCCCTTTCGCTTTTGATTCACACACTGAATGAGTGGAGGAGTTCCACCATCGGATTGTTAATTTTTTAATTAATTTATACTGGACAAAAAATATAAACGCAACATGTAAAATGTTGGTACCATGTTTCATGAGCTGAAATAAAAGATTCTAGAAATTGTCCATATGCACAAAAATATAATTTCTCTCACATTTTGTGCACAGATTTGTATACATCCCTGTTAGTGAGCATTTCTCCTTTGTCAATATTATCCATCCACCTGACAGGTGTGGCATTTCAAGAAGCTGATTAAACTAAATTACCATTACACAGGTGCACCTTGCGCTGGAGACAATAAAAGGCCGCTCTAAAATGTGCAATTGTGTCACACAACACAATCCCACAGATGTCTCAAGTTTTAAGGGAGCGTGCATTTCTCTACAATAAGCCACCTGTCACGGTCTTCCTCCTCTTCATCTGAAGAGGAGAGGCGAGAAGGATCAGAGGAAAATACGGCGTGGCATGTGTTCATGTTGAATGTTTAATTAAAGAAAGAACTGAACACTGAAACCCTATACAAAAAACAATAAACGAAAGAACAACCTTGAAGCTAAATGCAAACTGAGCTGAAACAAGCAATCAACATAGACAATCACCCACAAACAAACAGTGCAACCCTCGCTACCTAAGTATGATTCTCAATCAGAGACAACTAATGACACCTGCCTCTGATTGAGAACCATACTAGGCCGAAACATAGAAATCCCCAAATCATAGAAAATCAAACATAGACTGCCCACCCAACTCACGCCCTGACCATACTAACTAAATACAAAACAAAGGAAATAAAGGTCAGAACGTGACAGCACCTCCAACGTCGTTTTAGAGAATTTGGCAGTACCTCCTACCGGCCTCACAACCACAGTCCACGTGTAACCACGCCAGCTGATGAAACTGTGGGATTGCACAGCTAAAGAATTTCTGCACAAACTGTCAGCAACCATCTCAGGGAAGCTCATCTGCTTGCTCGTCGTCCTCATCAGGATCTTGACCTGACTGCAGTTCAGTGGGCAAATGCTCATCTTCGATGGCCACTGGCACGCTGGAGAAGTATGCTCTTGACGGATGAATCCCGGCAGAAAGCGTGTGTGGGGTCGTGTGGGCAAGCGGTTTGCTGATGTCAACGTTTTTCATAAAGTGCCTCACGGTGGTGGTGGGGTTATGGTATGGGCAGGCATAAGCTATGGACAACGAACACAATTGCATTTTATCGATGGCAATTTGAATATGCAGTGATACTGTGATGATATCCTGAGGCCCATTGTTTTGCCATTCATCCGCTGCCATCACCTCATGTTCCAGCATGATAATGCACGGCCCCATGTCGCAAGGATCTGTACACAATTCCTGGAAGCTGAAAATGTCCCAGTTCTTCCATGTCCTACATACTCACCAGACATGTCACTCAAAGAGCATGTTTGGGATGTTCTAGAGTTTTCCAGTTCCCGACAATATCCAGCAATTTTGGAAAACCATTGAAGCTGAGTGGGACATCATTCCACAGGCCACAATTATCAGCCTGATCAACTCTATGCAAAGGAGTTGTGTCGCGCTGCATGAGGCAAATGCACCAGATACTGACTGGTTTTCTGATCTACACCCCTACTTTAAAAAAAAGGTATCTGTGACCAATTTATGCATATATAAGTCCAATGTTCTAACCACTAGGATACCTGCCGGGATTCTAGGTTAGCTAGAAACGCTCTTTTTCAATAACAGCCTATGTACTGTAGATCCAAAAAATCATGGGCTGGGTTTTATGCTGGATTTTTTTTATTTTAAAGTCAGTCGCTCTCTTTCATGCGCCATTGTGCTCCATTTCGTAGGCTACCTTCCTATTCTCAATTTAATCTTGTCTTTACATATGATATTATGTGCACAATTAGTTTTGATAGGCTATGGTAGGCTGCATTTCGGATACACTTGACACTTGTATGTGGTAGTGGAGACCAATATCTACGATTCTTTCAAATACATTTTTGTACCTTTTTTTTAATTTTGCAGTAATAGGACCTATATATGCCTACAATAACAGTAGGACATTTACTCATATTCTGTCTGGTGCTTTAGCATTTGAGCGAGTGAGAGAGGAAGGGTGATTTTGATAGCTGGCACTGGTCCAAATGACTTGACTGCCCCAGCACGGAGAGAAGGAAAACCGCGGGTTTACAGTGAACATATCTAAATCACAAGGCTCATTTGAATTTTCTGATGCGCAGGAAACTATTTTGCGATAAAAAGAGTGATCAAATTATGAACTGACATATACACTCTCATCCAGAGCAACTCACAGTAGTGAGGGGACACATTTTGTAATTTTATGCCATACTGGTCCCCTGTGGGAATTGAACCCTCAACCCTGGTGTTGCAAGCACTACCTTAACTAACTGAGCCACACAGGACCCATGTAGCATGTTATGTATTTATGGAGGTTGGGTCTTTGAGTTCTTCCGATGAGCATGAGAGTAGTAAGACCACACAGGAGAAGAGGAAAAAAATCTGATGGAATATTCAATGAATGGATCTCTCTCTTTCTTTCTTTCTTTCTTTCTTTCTTTCTTTCTTTCTTTCTTTCTTTCTTTCTTTCTTTCTTTCTTTCTTTCTTTCTTTCTTTCTTTCTTTCTTTCTTTCTTTCTTTCTTTCTACTGTCTATCATGCGGTCCAAACCTTAACAGTAACTCAGAGCAAGATCTGATCCAGCCAAGGACACAATATTTACAATCAACTTTGGGGAAGTCCCCCGTGCCAACCAAACCACATCACGAGCTACCGTTCTACTCTGTTCTGTTGTTCCACTTAAAATGTTCTGTTTTAAGTGGAATACCAGTTATACACTGAGTGTATAAAACATTAGGAACACCGTCATAATACTGAGTTGTCCTCAGAACAGCCTCAATTTGCCGGGGGCATGGACTACAAGGTATCGAAAGCGTTCCACAGGGATACTGGACTCCAATGCTTGGGCGATTCTTGATACATACGGGAAACTGTTGAGTGTGAAAAACCCAGCAGTGTTTCTTGACAGATTCAATCCAGTGCGCCTGGCACCAACTACCATACCCCATTCAAAGGCACTTAAATATTTTGTCTTGCCCATTCACCCTCTGAATGACATACGTACACAATCAATGTCTCATTGTCTCAAGGATTAAAAATCCTTCTTTAACCTGTCTCCTCCCCTTCGTCGACACTGATTGAAGTGGATTTGACAGGTGACATCAAAAAGGATCATAGCTTTCACATAGATTCATCTGGTCAGTATATACAGTGCATTCGGAAAGTACTTAGACCCCTTGACTTTTTCCACATTTTTCTACGTTTACAGCCTTGTTCTAAAATGCACTACCCCATAATGACATAGGAAAAACAGGTTATTAGACATTTTTGCAAATGTATTAAATGAAAAACAGAAATATCACGTTTACATAACTATTCAAATCAAATCAAACTTAATTTGTCACATGTGCCGAATACAACATGTGTAGACCTTAACGTGAAATTCTTACTTGTAAGCCCTTAACCAACAGTGTAGTTCAAGAACGAGTTAAGCAAACATTGACCAAATAAACTAACGTAAAATAAGAAAAAAGTGACACAATAAAATTGTCACGCCTAGATCTGCTTCACCTGTCCTTGTGACTGCCTCCACCCCCTCCAGGTGTCACTTATTTTCCCCAGTGTATTTATCCCTGTGTTTCCTGTCTCTCTGTGCCAGTTCGTTTTGTATGTTTCCAAGTCTACCAGCGTTTTTCCCGTTCTCCTGCTTTTTGCATTCTCCTTTTTCTAGTCCTCCCAGTTTTGATCCTTGCCTGTTTCTGGACTTTGTACCCACCTGCCTGACCATTCTGCCTACCTTAACCACGAGCCTGTCTGCAACTCTGTACTTCCTGGACTCTGATCTGGTTTGGACCTTTTTGCCTGTCCACGACCATTCTCTTGCCTACCCCTTTGGATTAATAAACATTGTAAGAATCCAACCATCTGCCTCCTGTATCTGAATTTGGGTCTTGCCTTGTGCCTTGATTAAAACAACAATAATGAGGCTATATACAGGGGGTACCAGTACCAAGTCAGTGTGCGGGGGCACAGGTTAGGAGAGGTAATTTGTACATGTAGGTAGGGCTAAAGCGGGTAGCAGCAGTGTAAAAAACAAATGGAGGGGGTGTCAATGTAAATAACCCGGTGGCAGTTTGATTAATTGTTCACAGTCTCATGGCTTGGAGGTAGAAGCTGTTAAGGAGGCTTTTAGTCCTAGACTTGGTGCTACGGTACTGCTTGCCGTGTGGTAGCAGAGAAAGCATTCTATGACTTGGTTGACTATAGCTTTGACAAATTTTGGGGCTTTCCTCTGACACCACCTAACATATACAGTTGAAGTCGGAAGTTTACATACACCTTAGCCAAATACATTTAAAGTCATGTATCACAATTCCTGACATTTTATCCTTGTAAAAATTCCCTGTCTTAGGTCAGTAAGATCACCAATTTATTTTAAGAATGTGAAATGTCAGAATAATAGAGAGAATAGAGTAGAGAGAATGATAGTGGAGATAATGAGAGAGAACAAATTATTTCAGCTTTTATTTCTTTCATCACATTACCAATGGGTCAGAAGTCTACATACACTCAATTCGTATTTGGTAGCATTGCCTTTCAATTGTGTTGGGTCAAACGTTTCGGGAAGCCTTCCACAAGCTTCCCACAATAAGTTGGCTGAATTTTGTCCCATCCCTCCTGACAGAGCTGGTGTAACTGAGTCAGGTTTGTAGGCCTCCTTGCTCGCACACGCTTTTTCAGTTCTGCCCATACATTTTCTATGGGATTGAGGTCAGGGCTTTGTGATGGCCACTCCAATACCTTGACTCTGTTGTCCTTAAGCCATTTGCCACAACTTTGGAAGTATGCTTGGGGTCACTGTCCATTTGGAAGACCCATTTGCGACCAAGCTTTAACTTCCTGACTGATGTCTTGAGATGTTGCTTCAATCTATCCACATCATTTTCGTTCCTCATGATGCCATCTATTTTGTGAAGTTCACCAGTCCCTCCTGCAGCAAAGCACCCCCACAACCTGATGCTGCCATCCCCGTGCTTCACGGTTGGGATGGTGTTCTTGAGCTTGCAAGCATCCCCTTTTTCCTCCAAACATAACGATGGTCATGATGGTTAACAGTTCTATTTCAAACCGTAGTCTGGCTTTTTTTATAGCGGTTTTAGAGCAGTGGCTTCTTGCTGAGCGGCCTTTCAGTTTATGTCGATATAGAACTAAGTTTACTGTGGATTAAAATACTTTTGTACCTGTTTCCTCCAGCATCTTCACAAGGTCCTTTGCCGTTGTTCAGGGATTGATTTGCACTTTTCGCACCAAAGTACGTTCATATCTAGGAGACAGAACGCGTCTCCTTCCTGAGCGATATGACGGCAGCATGGTCCCATGGTGTTTATACTTGCGTACCCTTGTTTGTACAGATGAACGTGGTACCTTCAGACGTTTGGAAATTGCTCCCAAGGATGAACCAGACTTGTGGAGGTCTACATTTTTTTTGCTGAGGTCTTTGGCTGATTTCTTTTGATTTTCCCATGATGTCAAGCAAAGTGGCACTGAGTTTGAAGGTAGGCCTTGAAATACATCTACAGGTACACCTCCAATTGACTCAAATGATGTCATTAAGCCTATCAGAAGCTTCTAAAGCCATGACATCATTTCCTGGAATTTTCCAAGCTGTTTAAAGGCACAGTCAACTTAGTGTATCTAAGCTTCTGACCCACTGGAGTTGTGATACAGTGAATAATAAGTGAAATAATCTGTCTGTAAACAATTGTTGGGAAAATTACTTGCGTCATGCACAAAGTAGATGTCCTAACCGACTTGCCAAAACTACAGTTTGTTAACAAGAAATTTGTGGAGTGGTTGAAAAACAAGTTTTAATAACTCCAACCTAAGTGTATGTAAACTTCCGACTTCAACTTACTGTGGGTCCAGGATGGCAGGAAGCTTCGCAATACTCTCTGTTGCGCCTTTCAGTTAGATGCCGAGCAGTTACCATACCAGCCGGTGATGCAACCTGTCATGATGCTCTCGATGTTGCAGCTATTCAGACCATTTACTCAGTACTTTGTTGAAGCACCTTTGGCAGTGATTACATTATCGAATCTTCTTGCTTATGGCACTACAAGCTTGGCACACCTGTATTTGGGGAGTTTCTCCCATTCTTCTCTGCAGATCCTCTCAAGCTCTGTCAGGTTGGATGGTGTTGTCACTGCACAGCTATTTTCAGGTCTCTCCAGAGATGTTCGATCGGGTTAAAGTCCAGGCTCGGACTGTGCCACTCAAGGACATTCAGAGACTTGTCCCGAAGCTACTCCTGCATTGTCTTGGCTGTGTGCATAGGGTCATGTTTCTGTTGGAAGATGAATCTTCACCCCAGTCTGAGGTCCTGAGCGCTCTGGAGCAGGATTTCATGAAGGATCTCTCTGTACTTTGCTCGTTCATCTTTCCCTCAACCCTGACTAGTCTCCCAGTCCCTGCCACTGAAAAATATCCCCACAGCCTGATGCTGCCCCCAGCATGCTTCACCGCAGGGATGGTGTCAGGTTTTCATCAGAAGAGAGAATCTTGTTTCTTATGGTCTAAGAGTCCTTTAGGTGGCTTTTGGAAAACTCCAAGTGGGCTGTCATGTGACTTTTACTGATGAGTGGCTTCCATCTGTCCCACTACCATAAAGGCCTGATTGGTGGAATGCTGCAGAGATGGTTGTCCTTCTGGAAGGTTCTCCCAACTCCACAGAGGAACTCTGGAGCTCTGGCAGAGTGACCATCGGGTTCTTGGTGCTCTCCCTGACCAAGGCCCTTCTCCCCACGATTGTTTAGTTTGGCCGGGTGGCCAGCTATAGGAAGAGTCTTGGTGGTTCCAAACGTCTTCCATTTAAGACTGATGGAAGCCACTGTGTTCTTGGAGACCTTCAATGCTGCAGACATTTTTGGTTCTCTTACCCAGATCTGTGCCTCATCACAATCCTTCGACCTCATGGCTTGGTTTTTGTTCTGAAATGCACTGTCAACTGTTGGACCTTATATAGACAGATGTGTGCCTTTCCAAATGGAAAACCATTAATTTTATACATTTTAGAATAAGGCTGTAACGTAACAAAATGTTTAAAAAGGGAAGCTGTCTGAATACTTTTCAGATATACTGTATGTCATGGAACCTAATGTTTTTTTGCACTCAGTGTATAAATCTACTTTAGAACAAGCTGCTAATTTGCTCTGTTGAGAGACTATTGCTGTTGTTCTTCACAATTGATTTGCATGTGTTTGAGAAGGATCTTGATTTATGTGCACAGGTCTTGCAGTGCACTGTAAATGTGTTCATGTGAGATTATGATTTTCAAGTACATCCTGCGACATGCAACACAACATGCAACACACAAATGCACACACACAGGGATGAGAGTTTTTCTGGCTTTGAAATGTATTTGTAGAGAGAGCGAGAGGAGGGGAGAGGGCGAGTGAGAGTTGTGTGTGTGCATATCTGTGTGTGTGTGTGTGAGAGAGTGAGTTATGTCTTGAAGGAGTGCTGGTGCATGATTATGATTAATTATACACAGCTGAAATTAGCCCAAATCCCATTGTTCTCCTCTAAGATCTGCAACACAAGCTTTCAGATCAGCACAGGGCTGGCTGAATGCATATGCAGAGGGAAGGAGGGAGGGAGGGAAAGTGTAAGAAGGGAGAGGAAAGGGAACGAGGGGATGTGTTGAGATGGAGGGAGAGATGGTTGGGTAGGGAGAGGGACAGGAATGGAGAGGTATAATGATATAGGAGAGAGAGATAAGGAAGGGTGGGAGAGAGATGAAGGAAAGTAGAGGGAGGGAGAGAGAGAGAGAAAAATAGTGGAGGGTAGGAGGGAGGGGAGGGTGGGTGGGTAAAAGAAGATAACACAAATCATACTCTCCAGTTCTCTGGTGAATTTTTTTCAGACCATCAGACCCTGAAATGCTGTGTTTGCCGCTTCTGCTGGAATCTAGTATTCACTGCATGTTTTATTGTTTTATAGTGCATGAATCTATTTTTAGTAACTGTTGCAATTATCTTGCAATTGAACTGCGCAGTGTCTAAATAAATGTGAATTCAAAACAGGAAAGCTGATATAGATCATGATGAAGATGCTGACTATCAAATGTTCAGATGCATGTAAGTTGTAATCTTGTATCAAAGTACATTTTATTGTATTACATGCGTATATATTCAGCAGCACATGAACAAAACATCTCTTCATCATTCTGTCAACAATTTTGGGCACATCAACATTCTCATCTATCCATCTCTCTGTCATATTTATATTAGATGTTTTCGGTTCAATTCCAGGACTACCAAGCGTTTAATTTCTACTTTAGATTAATCAATAAATTGTTTGTAATCAGGCTGGGATTGACAGTGTGATCAGTAAGAGATTGGATGCAAACCCTAGTCTGTGTTCTCTATCTGTATGAAGCCGTATTGTATTCCGAAGTCCGTAAGGAATTGATCGACACAGTCAGCAACGCGATAGGCTTTTGAAACCATGATCACTTGTAGCCTGAAAACTTTCCTTAGAAAACACATTTAAAGAGTCCACCAAGACAAGTAACGGAAAGAAAAGTGAGTTTAAGCTTTGTGATGTAGTTGATCTTCAAACTAATTTTGGTACCAGCCTCAGAGCCTTAAAGGTTTCTGGCCTATACATTTGCTTTAGCCTCAAATATTGTACTTAACTACACTATTTGACAGTTACAAGCATTTGGGTCTGCATTAGCAGTGATTCAGAGTGGTATGAATGGCTGGTGTTTTATTTTATAATGGGAACATTTCTTTTGGAAACTCTGGATAGAGCCACGAATACTGTACACTTACAGAATCCTGAGCAGCATGAACATAGGAAATGCGTTATGCTGAGATGCCACATGTCACGGGCGTTAAAAGAACTGGACCAAGGTGCAGCGTGGTGAGCGTACATCTTACTTTATTTAAGAAATGACGCCGACAAAACAATAAACAATACAAAACAAACCGTGACGCTTAAGGCTATGTGCCATCAAACAAAGTCAACTTCCCACAAACACAGAGACAACGACAGACAGCTGTCCCTGATTGAGAACCATACCCGGCCAAAACATAGAAATAGAAAATCATAGAAACGCAAATCATAGAATGCCCACCCAAACTCACACCAAAACCAAAATAGAGACGTAAAAAGGATCTCTAAGGTCAGGGCGTGACACCGCAGTTCTGCTCTAATGTGTGTCTCTGTCTCTCTATCACACAAACGTCTACGACTAGCACACCATGCAGCACAGTGGTGGTGGGTACCTCATAACACAAACATACACAGACACATCCATATGCACGCACGTACAGTATGCACACACACGCAAAGAAAAAGCAAACCCATTGGGTCCAAACAAGCCTAACATAGCCTAGCCGCATGACCTATGGACCTGTGTGTGTATGTGCCTGTGTGTGTGTGAGAGAAAGAAATACAGAGATGCAGAGAGAGAGGGAGAGCGAGAGGTATAGTACCCGCATCAGTCTCTTGGCTCCCTCCTTCCGTTCCCTCCTCTCAGTGTAGTTGTTGAAAATGCATGGCTATGCTTTTTCACAGGCAACTGCCTCTGCTACTGCTAGTCCTCCACACGTTTTCTCTCCTCCAACAGAACCAGCCCAAAACACAGATTAAGCATCTTTTGACACAACACTAGTCTTTGATTATGAGGGTGGCTCAGATCAGGCCCGGCCTGATCTTTGATTAACGGTTTAACAGTTCATCTTTGGAGACCGTGTTCACACACAGTAGGGAAAGATTTGATCTCTCTTCCGTCCTGTCTTATTGTAGTTCTCTCTATCTTTTCCTTCTTTGTGCCTGTATGTTGTGTATTACTTACTCCCTCTCTTTTTTGGGGCTACAGCTCTCTCTCTCTCGTCGTTACAAGAGAGTGGGAGTGTACCATATCACACTGCCTCATGTCTGTCATTCTTTTGTCACATCTCATGTATTTCATATTTCTTTCCTCATCTTCAACACCCCCTTCACCTTATAAACACACACACACACACACACACACACACACACACACACACACACACACACACACACACACACACACACACACACACACACACACACACACACACACACACACACACACACACACACACACATACACACACATACACACACACACACGAGTGCCAACACTGACGCAAACAACTGTTTTCCATGTGTTCCTAGCCAGAAGCATATTAACATTCTAACACTCTCTCATGTTTATTTCATAGTGCCTTGTAAAATCTCTGGATAAATTGAGTATACATTTCATTATTCGCTCCTTCCTTTCAAGCCTCCTTTCAGGAACAGGCCAATAAGCTAATTTGTCTCTGATCCTGTGTTTATCCTAAATCACTGCATCAGATGTGATCATCTACAAGTGTTCCAAATAGCACCCTATTCCCTACATAGTGAACTAGTTTTGACCATAGGGTGGCTTCCTGTCCAGGACACTCTGTCATGTAGCCAAAGTAATTCCACTCACCTCAAATCTAAGACGATCCATTGTTTAATATCACAGAGGCTTTCACTTTGACGCTGATCCCAGGGTTTAATTTCCTAATAGTGGAGATAATATGCAGAGAAACCAAACAAAGACTAACACTGCTTCCCAATTGTCGCCCTATTCCCTACAGGCCTTGGTGAAAAGTAGTGCACTATATAGGGAATAGGGTGACATTTGAGATGCAGACTAAGCTTGCAGGGGGGTTTGGGTAATGTGAATGCCATTATGGTAACTGTCTCATGGTTATTTCATGGCCCTTTAGCTGTCAACGTTCCCTAGCAGGAGACACACTGTCTGTGTCCCAAATGACACCCTATTCCCTATGTAGGGCATGACTTTTGCCCAGGGCCCATAAGGAATAGGGTGTCATTTGAGACTCAAGAGTTTCTCCTCTTTATCTCATTACAACTAGTGGGTTGTAAAATAGTCTAACTGTTAGTTGACATATTAAATCTATCCAGTCCAATCCTCCGCCTCTAATATGGTGAACTATCTTTGTTGTTGACCTGTTACTCATGGACACATGTCTCTACTCTACTCTACACTTTTGGTTCCACTTCTACAATTCTAAACTCATCATGATCTTCTCAAGACAACCTTGAAATGTAATTAGCTGGCAGCAATTTGTACTTTAAAAACTCTCCTCTCAAGATAATCCTGAAATGAGTCTACAAACTGGTCTTCACACGACTTCTCTATTTCTGTCTGACTCATGCATCGTGTGTGTGCTGTTTTGTGTCGTCTTGGTGTGCGTTGCCAGCATGATGGTAGTGGTGGTGGTGGTGTGTTTGTGTTTGTGTGTGTGTGTGTGTTCCTGGCTGCGCTCCCCCAGAAAGACAACTACCATTGAGGGTCAGTTTGTCCCACTGTGCAACCTGGAGGGTAGGTTAACATCCCATAAGGGGTTGATCTGCCCCCGTCTCCAACACACACACACACACACACACACACATCAATCTCTCTCTGCCCACCCATATGGGCTCTCAAGACCATTTGTCTCAGCATACGCTGCTTCCAGTACCACTAGTTCCTTTTCCTTTACCATCCCCTTTTCCTCTCCTCCGCCACCCTCTCTACTGGTCAAAGCCTGCCTTGCTCCCCTCTGGACCCAGTCTGGACCCAGGGTGCTTCCCAAATGACACCCCCCTGACCAGAGCCCTGTGGGTACGTCCACTGGGCACACCACAACATTTCAATGTGGATAATATTTGGTTGAGACATTAATCAATGATATTGCAACCAATATTCATGCTCTCAAAAAGACAGCCAACATTTTGTTGAATTTCCAATGTGTTCTCATTATGCTTTCAACCATCTAAATGCACAATCGAATTCCAATGGAAAAACAATCTCTGATCTTTCGTTTAGTTGTCAACCAAATGTCTATCAGTGGGCTTTCAACCCTTTAAAAACACAGCAAAGTTCAAATGGGAATACAATGTCAGATATTTTGTTTATTTATACAACAAATTACTGTGTTATCACTATGCTTCATCTAATACCAGAACCAAATGACCTGGATTACATAAATACGTGGTGCAAGTGATCAATGCCGTTGCAGATGCACAGAATAACACAGCAATTGTGAAGCTCTCCACAGACTTGCGACGACCTATGCCTGCTATCATGATCATGCACACTTTACACGATTACGTAAGAAGACATTCATAGTTACAGTGACTTCAAAATCGGGCCATTCATGTTTTACTCATTTTAAGATTGAACATTACATTAGTTTGTAAGATAACTTTAGGCTATTTACTGTATTACAATAGTAATATTGTCAACCAAATAGCAACATTTAAAGGACATGTATCTACTACTTGGATAGTTCCATCTGAGCCACTGGCTTAATTAAACCGATTCTTCAACTTTTATTTTCGGTTGAGTTGGACACGTGAATCCAACATATAATTTCTTAACTTGTCGACAAGTTAATAGGCTAAATTTATTTGATTTCAAAAGTGATATTGATTTGTGTTTGGTTTTCATCGCAACCAAATATCAACATTTGAAGGAAATGTATCTTCTGTTGGGTATTTCCATCTGGCTTCAATTTGTTTCAAAATGTATATGTTGCATTCACGTCTCCATCTCAACCAAAAATGAAAGTCAAAGAGTAGGACTAAATCAAATCAAATCAAACATTAAAAGTTTGATTTCATTTAGTGCTATTCTTTAACTTTCATTTTTGGTTGAGACGGAGACGTGAATCCAACATATCAATAGACAAACTGGAATTAAAGACAGACTAAGTCAATGGCACAGATGAAACTATCCAAGCAGAAGACACATCTCCTTCAAATGTTCATATTTGGTTGTGTTGACAACAAAACACAATCCAATATCACTAAATATCATTACATTTTGAAATCAACCAGAGCTTAAAACCCTAGGCCAATATGTATAGTCTATTTTTTAGTTGAATCCAGGACTGAATTAGACTGAATTGAAACAACAACATACACTACCGATCAAATGTCCTTTTTTTTTTAAAGTTAAAGCAACATTTTTTGTCCATTAAAATAACATCAAATTGATCAGAAATACAGTGTAGACATTGTTAATGTTGTAAATCACTATTGTAGCTGGAAACTGCAGATTTTTTAAATGGAATATCTACATAGGAGTACAGAGGTACATTATCAGCAAGCATCACTCCTGTGTTCCAATGGCACGTTGTGTTAGCTAATCCAAGTTTATCATTTTTAAATGGCTATAATTTATAGCAACACATCTCTCAAAAAAAAACATTCTCACGATTGCACATTGGTAATAGCCAGGAACAAATATCAATGCTAAGCTGGGCTTGGTTAAAACCCTGGATGGGAGACCAAAGTGTAGCTCTAGATAAAACAGTTCTCCAGTAGGAGAGCCTATTCATATTTCTGATCGTAGATATACCATGAAATATGTGACGTTGTTTTAAAGGTACAAATTCAAAATATTTTCTAAAAGTTTTGGCTATGTTGAATTTTGGTTACCATGACAACATAATCATGTGGTTGAAATTTCACACTTAAAACAACAGTTTACGTTCATTACTTTTTTAAACTTCAAGGTATTCCATGTAGATTCCACGTCACAATACGTTAACAATTTACATTGAAAGAACATTGACTCAACCAATTTGTGCCCAGTGGGTTGATCCCTATTCATCTGAACCACAGGGATTGTTTATCTTCACACAAACAGTCCTGCTAATACTCTACCGTACTGTCACCTATCTACAGTGCATTCGGAAAGTATTCAGACCCTTGCTACATTACAGCCTTATTCTAAAATGTTATTCTAAAATATATTTTTTCCTCATCCATCGATACACAATACCCCATAATGACAATGCAAAAACTATAATATTACTTTAAAATAATTATTCAGACTCTTTACTCAGTACTTTGTTGAAGCACCTTTGGCAGTGATTACAGTTCGAGTCTTCCGGAGTATGAGGCTACAAGCTTGGCACACCTGTATTTGGAGAGTTTCTCCCATTATTTTCTGCAGATCTTCTCAAGCTCTGTCAGATTGGATTGGGAGCTCTGGCTGGGCCACTCAAGAACATTCAGAGACTTGTCCCCCGATTTCTCAGATTGGCCGGGTGACCAGCTCTAGAAAGAGTCTTGGTGTTTCCAAACTTCTTCCATTTAAGAATGATGGAGACCACTGTGTTCTTGGGGACCTTCAATGCTGCAGACATTTTTTGGTACCCTTCCCCAGATCTGTGCCTCGACACCATCCTGTCTCGGATCTCTACGGACAATTCCTTCGACCTCATGGCTTGGTTTTTGTTCTGACATGCACTGCCAACTATGGGATCTTATATGGACAGGTGTGTGCCTTTCCAAATCCTGTCCAATCAATTGAATTTACCACAGGTGGACTGCATTCAGGGTTTAGAAACATCTCAATGATCATCAATGGAAACAGGATGCACCTGAGCTCAATTTCGAGTCTCATACCAAATGGTCTGAATACTTATGCAAATAAGGTATTTCTGATTCTTGTCTAAAACCGAGGAGGATTTAAAAAAAAAAATCATATTAGAATAAGGCTGTAATGTAACAAAATGTAGAAAAAGTCAAGGGGTCTGAATAACTTCCAAATGCATTGTACATACATTTGTCTCTTAGCCAGTCATGCCTGTGCAGAGTATGGTAAACGTTAAATATTTAAACAGCTTGGGTGCCCTAACATTTCAAGCAGTTGTACGTGAACAAATGTTGAAGAGAAATGTAGTGCATGTCGTGTTTTACCTGAACAACACAGGTTATGTTAACTGCAACCTCTTCTACCTCGAACACGGTTTTGTGGCTTCTGCTTGGATTTGTAATGTTGCGGATGTTTTTTCCTGGTCCAAAAAGCTTACCTGGGTTTGTTCCATGAGAAGCCAGGTCTGTTAGGACATGAGAGAGAGGGAGAGAGACTCATAGTCACAACCGCAATGCATGCTGAGGCCCCCTGGGAACTCAGTCTGTTAAGTCTCATTTACTGCAGGTGAAACTCTAACTACACTGAGACGCTATAACCTTTAGGGTAGGATGCCACCCTCACGGAAAAGTAATTTCAGTAAAACAAACAGTGATATTGGTTGAACGTGCGTGAAAAGGAGTGTGAGATGCATCAGTGTTATTTTGAAGTGTGTGTTTTCTTTCTTGTGTAAATTATAGACAGAGAGCTCCCCGAGGACTCACACAAAAACCGAGGAGGTGGAGGATGGTGGGAGAGAAAGAAAGCGAGAAAGTTCTTTGTTTAGCTTGACCCTATTTGCACTATTTGTTTCACGTTCACTTTGTTGTTGTTTTGTGATATCTTCTGTTCTTGGCGTGTGTTTTTACCTTGTGATTGGTGTCTCCAGATGGCCATAATATGAGCAAGGCTTAGTCATTGTGAACACTGTCTGCCAACTCCCACCGCAAATGACACACACATGCGCACGAACCCACGCACGAACACGCGCATGCATGCAAACACATGCACAAAGAGATAAGCACTCACAACACACGCACACACACTCAGAATGCACACTCGAACAAACGCAGACACACATACGCACACACAACATACATACTGTAGATGCACAAATCTTCAAGCTGGACATTCACTTAATACTGTAAAATATTGTAACAATGCAGGCAGAATAAATATATTTAATATACTTAATACAGATATTCTGATCAAAGAGTTTTGGTTAGAAGGATGAAGTCTCAAATCTTTTAACAATGTTTCTGTTTCTCATCTCACAATTAGCTTGGATACATTTCAAAGCCACATCTTTCTCCTTACTATCTTTGGTCTTTCAGTTATTATGAAGTATTAAAACATCTGACTTCCTTCAAGACCCCCTACCTTTTGATATTTGTATCCAAGTCTACATTCACAGTCAGTCACTTTTATCAGATCTGTGTGTGTGTGTGTGTGCACGTCTGAGAGTACTTGTGCATGCGCTGTGAGTAAGCACATGCTTAGTTTAGGTCCCTGTGGTCTGAATTTATTTTAAGGCAGCCAGACAGGATAAAAGCTAGAAATGTTTGAGATATCAAAGAACAATGACAAAATCTACAGTTCCTTAAATCATTGCAACACTGATTCAATTCACTGATGTTCTCACAAGTCACTCTGCCTTGATACCTGTCACCATGCTGTGTGTCAGACAGATGGGTGGGGGAAGAGAGAGAGAGCGAGATCTGATGCAGACTGCTCCTATCTGGGTAGTCCGGGTTTAAGATTTTTTTTAATGTCTTACAGTTCTTTGCATGTACTGGCATTACATTTATGAAATAATACAATTGAATCCATTTTTTTTAGCAGCAAATATCGATGAAGAAGATTCTAAGAATGCAATTAAACTTGACAGTGGCCAAAAACACTTTCATGTTTCGACAGAGCGTGGATGTATCATCTTTATATTTCTGTGATTTCATTTTTAGCAGATATAACTTTTTGTGAAAGGGTTATTAAATATTAAGCAGTGGGCACGAGGGGCAACGTGAGCTGAAGATGAGGTCTGACTTTCTTGGTCTTCTCTGCTTGCTCCTCTTTCTCTCTCCAGCAGCAAGGCACTCGGGATGCATTTTCATAAGCTGTGAGCTTTATAAATATTAGGAAGGTGTTCTAAATGTTTTGTAAACTCATTGTGACTCACTGGACTGAGGCAGCCTATCTGAAGTTGAGGCAGCCACAGTTTTGATACTAAACACCCTTCACGTTAGATTTGTTTTTGATAGTGAGGTAGGATAGTTGGGCTGTGCCCTAAATGGCACTCTATTCCCTATAATGCACTACTTCTAACCTGAGCCGACAGGGAAAAGGGTGCCATTTGGGACGTAGGCGTGGTGTTACGGTATCTAGGTGATGAATATCAATATGAAGGGGGTTAAATACCTATCTGCAACAAAACAAATAACAAATAGCATTCAGTCTTACATACGATAAGGAAAGACATAAACACGTTATAACATTAATAAAACAAGAACTTTATTGAAATAATGCCTCAACAACTTTCCCTTTCATATACTGCTTGAGTCCTGTCCGTTTGATTTGACCATGCGCTCATCTATGGCTACATTTGGGTTTGGCTGATACAGCTTCTTACAAGTCTGTTTCAGGTGGCCCAGTAAGTTCCAGAGTTTTCTAAGTCGATCTGCATTATCTTGAGTGGCAGGATCCACTATCTGTAAAGCAAACAACAGCATAGCTTTGAAGCGGTTACATTACATGAATGCTCTAGCCCAAGAACCCTGAAGAGACTTTGTACCCCAGTATCGATGAAGGTCAGGCAGTTCAGTAAATCTCATGTAAATGAGCAGTCAAAGAAACGGGTAAAATGATGTAGGTGCAACATCAAGCCTTGCTCCAAGGGAATCACCATATGACGGCCACTCCAAAGACCCCAACCCTGACTTTTTGCCCGCTTTGAGGACAATACAGTGCCACTGACACGGCCTGCAACGAAAACATGCGGTCTCTCCTTCACTGCAGCCGAAGTGAGTAAGACATTTAAACGTGTTAACCCTCGCAAGGCTGCAGGCCCAGACGGCATCCCCAGCCGCGCCCTCAGAGCATGCGCAGACCAGCTGGCCGGTGTGTTTACGGACATATTCAATCAATCCCTATACCAGTCTGCTGTTCCCACATGCTTCAAGAGGGCCACCATTGTTCCTGTTCCCAAGAAAGCTAAGGTAACTGAGCTAAACGACTACCGCCCGTAGCACTCACATCCGTCATCATGAAGTGCTTTGAGAGACTAGTCAAGGACCATATCACCTCCACCCTACCTGACACCCTAGACCCACTCCAATTTGCTTACCGCCCAAATAGGTCCACAGACGATGCAATCTCAACCACACTGCACACTGCCCTAACCCATCTGGACAAGAGGAATACCTATGTGAGAATGCTGTTCATCGACTACAGCTCGGCATTCAACACCATAGTACCCTCCAAGCTCGTCATCAAGCTCGAGACCCTGGGTCTCGACCCCGCCCTGTGCAACTGGGTACTGGACTTCCTGACGGGCCGCCCCCAGGTGGTGAGGGTAGGCAACAACATCTCCTCCCCGCTGATCCTCAACACTGGGGCCCCACAAGGGTGCGTTCTGAGCCCTCTCCTGTACTCCCTGTTCACCCACGACTGCGTGGCCACGCACGCCTCCAACTCAATCATCAAGTTTGCGGACGACACAACAGTGGTAGGCTTGATTACCAACAACGACGAGACGGCCTACAGGGAGGAGGTGAGGGCCCTCGGAGTGTGGTGTCAGGAAAATAACCTCACACTCAACGTCAACAAAACTAAGGAGATGATTGTGGACTTCAGGAAACAGCAGAGGGAACACCCCCATCCACATCGATGGAACAGTAGTGGAGAGGGTAGCAAGTTTTAAGTTCCTCGGCATACACATCACAGACAAACTGAATTGGTCCACTCACACAGACAGCATCGTGAGGAAGGCGCAGCAGCGCCTCTTCAACCTCAGGAGGCTGAAGAAATTCGGCTTGTCACCAAAAGCACTCACAAACTTCTACAGATGCACAATCGAGAGCATCCTGGCGGGCTGTATCACCGCCTGGTATGGCAACTGCACCGCCCTCAACCGTAAGGCTCTCCAGAGGGTAGTGAGGTCTGCACAACGCATCACCGGGGCAAACTACCTGCCCTCCAGGACACCTACACCACCCGATGCTACAGGAAGGCCATAAAGATCATCAAGGACATCAACCACCCGAGCCACTGCCTGTTCACCCCGCTGTCATCCAGAAGGCGAGGTCAGTACAGGTGCATCAAAGCTGGGACCGAGAGACTGAAAAACAGCTTCTATCTCAAGGCCATCAGACTGTTAAACAGCCACCACTAACATTGAGTGGCTACTGCCAACACACTGTCAATGACACTGACTCTACTCCAGCCACTTTAATAATGGGAATTGATGGGAATGATGTAAATATATCACTAGCCACTTTAAACAATGCTACCTTATATAATGTTACTTACCCTACATTATTCATCTCATATGCATACGTAGATACTGTACTCTATATCATCGACTGCATCCTTATGTAATACATGTATCACTAGCCACTTTAACTATGCCACTTGGTTTACATACTCATCTCATATGTATATACTGTACTCGATATCATCTACTGTATCTTGCCTATGCTGGTCTGTACCATCACTCATTCATATATCCTTATGTACATATTCTTTATCCCCTTACACTGTGTATAAGACAGTAGTTTTTTGGAATTGTTAGTTAGATTACTTGTTCGTTATTACTGCATTGTCGGAACTAGAAGCACAAGCATTTCGCTACACTCGCATTAACCTCTGCTAACCATGTGTATGTGACAAATAAAATTTGATTGGATTTGATTTGACTATTTGTGAACTCACAAACCTTTGCCACCAATGCCTGTGTGAAAAACAAGAGGAAGTCTATCTCCCTTAGTTAATCCTGAGCGGTCGACCGAACTGCCAAGATTTACACTGTACACTGACAATATTTAAACCAACTGGACGTTCATGCCTTAATAGCCTGAAAAACACATCATTTATAATTACCTTCCAGTTGAAGAGCTTGGCTGAGAGGTCTCAGGTGGGGGCTCCTCAACTTTCTCTGTCTCCTTGATCTCATTCTCTTCATCCTCGTCTTCCAAGAGTAGCTCAGTATCAAAGGCATCTTCCTCTTAGAAGGCCATGCCTTCATTGTTCTCCGCATCCTGCAGGCCTACAGCAGGAATGACTCGCTGCTCATAAGTAGTAAAGTCACAAACCAGCCTGACAAGGCACATTTATTTACCAAGCTGACCACCACAGTCATTATTTCTAAGCTATTATTACAAGGTTTGGGTTATAACGTTACATTCATTCTTGCAATCAAGAGCAAGAAGGCTTAGTATTTTATAGGAATCAAATCACAGATAAAGACGCCTAAGGAGATATAGCCATGTAGTCATCAGGGGAAGACTACATGGCTGTAGGCATTTGACTAGCTAGTAAAATATAGTCATCCAATTTTCCTTCACAGCAACCGTCTCTCTTTTGGCTGGCTAGCTAGGGACAAAATATAATCACTAGCCAGTTCATTTTTTAGCTCTAATACCAAATAACAAATGCATTTTATTTTGTACAGTTATCGAAGTAAACGTTAACTTAAAAAAGACAATACGAGCTAAATCAAGTAGGCTACCTTGCTCTATCTTGGATGACTGACTTGACCAACACAGGCTAACTAGCCATCATAGTTAGCTAGGTTTGCTAGGTTTGATTCAATTCATGTACTTTAAAAATATTGATGTCGTTGATCAGATAATATTAACTTTTACCTCAGAAATGGTCAACTCACTTTCAAGCTGATTCTACTTTTTAATTCTACTCAGGTTGGTAGCTAGTTAGCTCACCAGGCACTAACAGTTGATTGCACAGACTCATCTTATCAATCGAAAAAAATACTTGAAAATGTAAATATTATATAATATAAACAATATTAAATTGTTTTTTCCCCTCATCAAAATTAGGCACATCAATCTGCTTTACAAGGAGTGTAGAGCCTAACTGGCATACATAAGCAGTGCGTGAGTTTCAAGTTTGGGGAAGAACATTTTCACCATAAAAATGCACCTTTATAATAAAAGCATTAAATGCATAATTGCATTTACGGTCACTTTTGATAATGGTGTTTTCCATTAATGGAACATTTGAGCTTGTGGCCTACTACCACGTGTGCATTGCTGGGCTTATAATGTGAAGAAATAGCCTAATAGTTCATCAACATTTTAAGCTAAACTTTATGATCTGTTGCGTCAGCCGTATTGCGTAAAAACGTTTTGGGGATGCTAGTGGTTGATTTAATTTGGGATCTATCCCATCCCACAACTGTCCCAGACTATGTTTGGAATATTTATTTCTCACAAAGAATAGAATAGGTTGACCTTTGTACTATTGGGGATAGTAGATTGATATAGGCTAGTGCTTTTGTTGTTCGTTAGGCATACTCATCTTGTTGGCTGAGACGAAAAGTAAATGTGGACAGTTCTTCCAATATCTTCAATATGCACCTCGGAATTGGATAAGGACACCCGCAGTTGCATCCCTGATGTGTCTGTCTTCACTTGTAGCCTGTGAGAAAGACCGGATCATGTGATGGAGCACGCAGTACTCAGGGAGAAGGGCACAACGGCCACTTGGATTTTTTTTAGGGTGCGTTATGGGCACACAAAGGGAATTCTGCAGTGAAACTCTAGGCCTTATCAAGCGCGTGTCAAATTGTGAATGAGTGGCTAATCTAGTGTGTACAGCCTGCGCAAAAAAACAAAAGCAGGATTTTTTCTGATCATCATTAGAGTCGCATCATGCAGCCTTACAATGTATTACATTTTTTTAACATATAGCCCAATGTTTGTAGAACAACTAAAGTTACATTAATAACTCTAAATTAAGCATATAGGAAAACCTATTTCGTTGTTAACTGCTCAACACAGAATAGCCGCATGTGTGCACTCCCTCAAATCGTTTGGAGAAAATATCCTTCCTATTTTATTCAGCTTTGTTTAATTGCATTCTTCATACTATAAAATAATGCCATGGAATTCTAAGCAAATCTTGTCTGCTAAATGAACTAGTGTAGCCCACAGCCATTAGGCATAGTCAGATCAGTACCTATCATAAGGACAATTCTGAGTATGCCATTCTGTTCTTCTGAAATAGACTACATTTTCTTCATATCATGCTTCTTTAGATCTGTCTATAATAAATCAAGGATTTATTGTGAAAGTGTAGGCTATATTACCTTAGATTTATTAGACTTTTTAAAATGTAGATGTTCCAAAGGTCTGCATCAGTGGCTTGTAGATGTGAAAGCCAGGAGATGCTAAATGTTTTTATGTTAACTTAACGGTCAATTACTGTGATAATCACCAACTGACGAAATTTTGTGACTGTCACAGTCCTAGCTGGACTCCAGGACGAGTATGGGAATACTTAATAAATACAAATAACAGGAAATATCTGCTCTGCTCAGTTCAGAATCACTAGAAGCAGCAGACGAGGCGACAGATTTCTCCTTAGCTATTTTTATTATCCATGGACCCCTGGCCCAGGCAATTCGTCAATCGAAGGAAATAACACCAATTTCCCTAAAACCTACTGATCACTTCCTCCCCGTAATACGCATAAAATATTTGACTATATCTAGACAATGTATCTCAGTTGCTCCCAAACGCATTGAAGATCATAGATAAATAGAGCTTCATCTCAAGTTATAAAATGTATCGAACCAAATCAGCTCTACTGCGTCTCAAGACCCTGATGGAGGACTCTCTCTACTTATGCAATCCCAATCGTTTCCCATTTTAAATATTTGGGAGTAGATACATTTGAAAAACAATGTAACTGGGAATCAAAATGGCATGCCCATGCCCATACACAATAATGCCTTACGATCTGGAGGGTGACCTTTTGCATCCCACCAATGGTCCAAATGTGGAATCCTTTCCCTTGCTGATATCATGGACAGTAATGGTTTGAGAACATTTCAAGATTTGAAAGACACATACACATTACCAGGCAACTCATTTTTTCCTATATTTTCAACTTAGGTCAGCTTTGCTGGCCTATGGAGTCCCTTGGGAAACCCAACTACCATCCAATGAAGGGATTTATAAATAAATTATTTGGGTGACCTAAAGGACTCATCATACATCATATACATACATGTTCACAAAGAATAGTGTTTTTGAATTTTTTTGTAGGCTGTTTTTAAGGACATGTAAATGTGGCTCATTTGGCCAATGAGTGCTGGCTTCGCCAGGTCAGATCTGAATGCATAGGAATGTCCGGTAAACTTCTCAAATGTCCGGTAAATTAAAATCTTCCCTATCATGTTGTCCGGTGCCAAATTTTCCGAAAGGAAACTCTGAAATGGCATATTGTGTCACACCCTGATCTGTTTCACCTGTCCTTGTGATTGTTTTCACCCTCTCCAGGTGTCACCTATTTTCCCCAGTGTATGTGTTGTATGTGTTCCCTGTGTTTCCTGTCTCTCTGTGCCAATTCGTCTTGTCTGTTTCAAGTCAACCAGCGTGTTTTTCCCGTGCTCCTGCTTTTGCTCTTCTCTCTTTTGCTAGTTCTCACGGTTTTGATCCTTGCCTCTTTTCTGGACTCTGTACCCTCCTTCCTGGCCAGTCTGCCTGCTCTGACCTTGACCCTGCCTGACACTCTGTACCTCCTGGACTCTGATCTGGTTTTGACCTTTTGCCTGTCCACGACTATTCTCTTGCCTACCCCTTTTGGAACTAATAAATATCAAACACTCAAACCATCTGCCTCCTGTGTCTGCATCTGGATTTGGCCCTGAACCCTTATATATTGTTTAATTTTAAAAAAAATCTGTCACCAATTTGATGAAACACTAGCTAGTGTGCTAGTCCATTGTCACTTTGATTATGCTTGCACATCATGGTTAACAAGCAGCCCCAAACATCTAAAGGACAAGCTACGAGCCAAACAAGCTTTTAATAATTGTACTTAAGCTCCCCCCTCACACTAATCTAGAGGTTGAGCATTTTTTGTCTCTATCTCTGTAATATGTCTGTATTTTGTATTTATTGTGTAATCCTGGATACTTAAACAAATCTTTGTGTGTACATATATTTTTTTAACTGACAAATAAAATCAATCAATCCAAATTGTGCAGTGGCCAATTGATGAATGGAAAGAGACATCTGTTACAAAACACAAAAAAGTTGAATTACATTCGGAGATTGTCAAGCCAAGCTTTCAATACTGGTAAAGCTTACAAGGTATGTATTTTATGTTTGTTGAGATTGACATAGTCTATTTATTGCGGTGACTGCCTTGCCTCCTTCCATCTGCCATAAAACAAAGAGACGTGTCAGATGCTAGATTCTGCTCTGGATGAATTATATCTCATCCCTGTTGTCCTGTTGGGGCTAGCAGTCGATTAATTACTCCCTTGGTCCAAAAGCAAAATTATAGATTAGTTACAGTACCATGACATTCAATGACCTTACTTGATGCTTGTGGTTTTCTTGTTTTTTTAATGTTGTTGTTGTTATACAGCAGCAACCGCCCGTAATGAGATTGTATATCATATCACACATTGGAAGAATTTATTTCCGATTGAGGCAAAGCCACCTTAGAGTCCCAGCGGTGGAGTCTCTCTTCCCCCCCCTCCCCCGTATGGGGACATGTTTGTCACAACTAAGAGTCACACTCACTCTGTTTCACTCACCTTGTCTTAACACTAAACATAAACACACTTTCTCAGTCACACTCATAGATGGAGGTGTCATAATAACTTTTTTCTCCACCTGCAGATTGTGTCTTTGTCAGGTGAGAAGTTTTTGTGTGAACTCTCACTGCTCTGCTACTGTCAGCACACACTTACATAGACAAAGAAACAGTCAGTAATTC
Source organism: Oncorhynchus tshawytscha (assembly GCF_018296145.1). Classification (NCBI taxonomy): domain Eukaryota; kingdom Metazoa; phylum Chordata; class Actinopteri; order Salmoniformes; family Salmonidae; genus Oncorhynchus; species Oncorhynchus tshawytscha. Next base: position 12,431,625 of record NC_056461.1, on the reverse strand, counting down.
ATCCACACATTTTGCACATACACACACCCAAGCTTAAGGAAGCTTTTTTCTACTTTTCAGTGGTCAAAACACCATTTTAATTGTACTAAAATTCTTCCATAGATAAAGAGATACATACTCCGGCAAATATTTGGCGCACACACAAAAACACAAGCTTCAGCTTTAGGATGTATTTGTCAACTTTTAAGTTGTAATACCACAATTTTCACTGCATAAAAATGATTTGAAGTCTTCTAGTGGTGTAGAAAAATAAAAAGTATCCTACTTATAAATGAGAACCATAGAAAATCTATTTGCTATATTTTTTTCAATCAGTCAAAACATTTGCACCTTGCGAGCAAAACGTTCTAGCGGTAACTTGTGTGGTTCTACTATACCAACTCTCAACAGTAAGTTGAGACCCCAACATTGTTTTTATTTGGGATTTATCCACAGGCCTACAAAAGGTGTGTGGGCCTCCACGTTTCCATCCTGCTCTGAGGATGTCTATCTCCTCAGTTGTAATTAGTTCTAATATGTGATTGTACATCTCAAAGATGCCATCATTTGTAGCCATCACTAGGCCACTGTTATCTCTCGATGCAGCACTGCTCGCTCGCTCGCTCTGTGTGTGTGTGTGTGTCTCTCTGTGTATATGTCTCTAAGTGTGTTTATCTGTGTCTGTGTGCATGTGGCGCCCTTGAAAAAGAAAAGGAGAACCGCACACTCGAAGAGCTCAGATGCAAAAATGTAATAACCTAATAACCAACGTTTCGACAGACAAGCTGTCTTCATCAGGGTATAATGACAAACACTGCGGTTCAATAGTTTATGTAGCGTCAAAGGACACGCACAGGTGTCTGTAATCTCGGCCGGGTGTGGCTTGATATCATTGGTTAATTAACCGATAGAAATCGAACATACAAAAAACATGAAAGGATAGATTACGATCATAGATACAATTTGGCTCCAAAGGCCAACAAACATTTACAATGAATAGCAAAATCACAATACTCACAAGAGTAGCTTCTGATCAAAGTCTACGTTGAGACCGAAGAGAACAAGCGTCTTTAAATGAAAGATCCATGCAGACTCATGTTTTAACATAGACTTCTTACGCCTCCTGATTATGCATGTGGTGCTTTACCTCATCCTTGGCAGTCATACAGCATAAATACTTGGCTGTTTGCTCATTACCCCACTACTTTACTGTGAGAGAAGAGGACTGGAGCCAGCTGTCACGCCCTGGTCTAAGTATTTTGTGTTTTTCTTCATGTATTGGGTCAGGCCAGGGTGTGGCATGGGGTTTTTGTATTGTGGTGTGTTTTGTCTTGGGGTTTTGGTGTGGATGTATTGGGATTGTAGCTAGTGGGGTTATCTAGCAAAGTCTATGGCTGTCTGGAGTGGTTCTCAATCAGAGGCAGGTGTTTATCGTTGTCTCTGATTGGGAACCATATTTAGGCAGCCATATTCTTTGAGTTTGTCGCGGGTGATTGTCCTTAGTGTCGTTGTTCCTATCTCTTTATTTATTTACACAAGTATAGGCTGTTTTGGTTTTCGTTACTTTCTTTGTTTTGTAGTGTTTTGTGTTTATTCGTGTTTCACGTTGTTCATTAAACATGGATCGCAATCTACACGCTGCATTTTGGTCCGACTATCCTTCACACCTAGAAAACCGTAACAGAATCACCCACCACCAACGGACCAAGCAGCGTGTCAACAGGCAGGAGCAGCCCAAAGAGGAGATGCGCTATAAGGATTTCTGGACATGGGAGGAAATCCTAAACGGAGAAGGACCCTGGGCTCAGCCTGGAGAATATCGCCGCCCCAAAGAAGAACTGGAGGCGGCGAAAGCGGAGAGGCGCCGGTATGAGGAGGCGCACGGCGACTCGGAAGGAAGCCTGAGAATCAGCCCCAAAAATTTATTGGGGGGGGGGGGCTCAGGGAGAGTGTGGCAGAGTCAGGAGTCAGACCTGAGCCAACTCTCCCTGTTTATCGTGAGGAGCCAAAGAGGAGACCAGAACCAGAGCCGGTGTTGGAGGTGAGCGAAACAGAGACTGTGAAGGAGTTAATGGGGAAATTGGAGGAGAGAGAAATGAGGGAGTTGCTATGTTGGTGCTTTTTGCATGGAATTCGCCCGACGGAACGTGTCCGGGATTTGATGGCACCTGGGTAGGCTCTCCATACTCGTCCTGAGGTGCGTGTTAGTCGGCTGGTGAAGTTGGTGCCAGCCTCACGCACCAGGCCTCCTGTGCACATCCCTAGCCTTGCACGTCCTGTGCCAGCACTGCTCTCAAGATCTCCAGTACGCCTTCACGGTCTAGCCCATCCTGTGCCACCTCCACACTCCAGCCCTCCGGTAGCAGCTCCCCGCACCAGGCTTCCTGTGCGTGTTCTCGGTTCAGTACCACCAGTACCAGCACCACGCATCAGGCCTACAGTGCGCCTCGCCTCTCCAGCGCTGCCGGAGCCTTTCTCCTCTCCTGCGCTGCCGGAGTCTCCCGTCTGTTCAGCGCTGCCGGAGCCTTTCTCCTCTACAGCGCTGCTGGAGTCTTCCGCCTGTTCAGCGCAGCCAGAGCTGCCAGCCTGCATAGAGCAGCCAGAGCTGCCAGCCTGCATGGAGAAGCCAGAGCTGCCAGCCGGCATGGAGCAGCCAGAGCTGTCAGTCTGCAAGGAGCTGCCAGTCTGCAAGGAGCTGCCAGTCTACATGGAGCAGCCAGAGCTGCCAGTCTACATGGAGCTGCCAGAGCTGTCAGTCTGCATGGAGCAGCCAGAGCTGTCAGTCTGCATGGAGCAGCCAGAGCTGTCAGTCTGCATGGAGCAGCCAGAGCTGTCAGTCTGCATGGAGCAGCCAGAGTTGTCAGTCTGCATGGAGCAGCCAGAGTTGTCAGTCTGCATGGAGCAGCCAGAGTTGTCAGTCTGCATGAAGCAGCCAGAGCTGTCAGTCTACATGAAGCAGCCAGAGCTGTCAGTCTGGCAGCCAGAGCTGCCAGTCTGCAAGGAGCTGCCAGTCTGCAAGGAGCTGCCAGTCTGCAAGGAGCTGCCAGTCTGCACGGAGCTGCCAGTCTGTAAGGAGCTGCCAGTCTGCAAGGAGCTGCCAGTCTGCACGGAGCCGCCAAAGCTGCCAGTCTGTAAGAAGCCGCCAGAGCTGTCAGCCTACATGGAGCAGCCAGAGCCGCCAGTCAGCGTGGAGCAGCCAGAGCCGCCAGTCAGCGTGGAGCAGCCAGAGCCGCCAGTCAGCATGGAGCAGCCAGATCTTTCAGTCTGCCAGGATCCGCCAGTTGGCCAGACTCTTCCAGATCCGCCAGTCAGCCAGACTCTTCCAGATCTGCCAGTCAGCCAGACTCTTCCAGATCCGCCAGACTCTTCCAGATCCGCCAGTCAGCCAGACTCTTCCAGATCCGCCAGTCAGCCAGACTCTTCCAGATCCGCCAGTCAGCCAGACTCTTCCAGATCCGCCAGTCAGCCAGACTCTTCCAGATCCGCCAGTCAGCCAGACTCTTCCAGATCCGCCAGTCAGCCAGACTCTTCCAGATCCGCCAGTCAGCCAGACTCTTCCAGATCCGCCAGTCAGCCAGACTCTTCCAGATCCGCCAGTCAACCAGACTCTTCAAGATCCGCCAGTCGGCCAGGATCCGCCAGAACCGCCAGTCGGCCAGGATCCGCCAGTCGGCCAGGATCCGCCAGATCCGCCAGTCAGCCAGGATCTGCCAGTCAGCCAGGATCTGCCAGTCAGCCAGGATCTGCTGAAACCACCAGCCAGCCAGGATCTGGTAGATCTACCTACCTGCCTGAGCTTTCTCTCACTCCCGAGCTTCCCCTCAGTCCCGATCTGCCTCAGTCCCGAGCTGTCCTTCAGTCCCGATCTGCTCCTCAGTCCAGTGGGTTTCTGGGTGAGGACTACTAGGCCATGGTCGGCGGCGAGGGTGGACTATCCAGGGACGCGAGGAGAGGGGACTAAGACATTGACTGAGTGGGTTCCACGTCCCGCGCCGGAGCTGCCACCATGGACAGACGCCCACCCGGACCCTCCCTATTGTTTTGAGGTGCGTTCGGGAGTCCGCACCTTAGGGGGGGGTTCTGTCACGCCCTGGTCTAAGTATTTTGTGTTTTTCTTCATGTATTGGGTCAGGCCAGGGTGTGGCATGGGGTTTTTGTATTGTGGTGTGTTTTGTCTTGGGGTTTTGGTGTGTATGAATTGGGATTGTAGCTAGTGGGGTTATCTAGCAAAGTCTATGGCTGTCTGTAGTGGTTCTCAATCAGAGGCAGGTGTTTATCGTTGTCTCTGATTGGGAACCATATTTAGGCAGCCATATTCTTTGAGTTTGTCGTGGGTGATTGTCCTTAGTGTCGTTGTTCCTGTCTCTTTATTTATTTACACAAGTATAGGCTGCTTCGGTTTTCGTTACGTTCTTTGTTTTGTAGTGTTTTGTGTTTATTCGTGTTTCACGTTGTTCATTAAACATGGATCGCAATCTACACACTACATTTTGGTCCGACTATCCTTCACACCTAGAAAACCGTGACACCAGCAGCACTGCTACCCATAGAATTATGGAAATAGTCAGTATTGATTTGGCATCAGTGGATGACTACATTATTCCCTTGCTCAACAACAATAAATGGGATGTCGTTGCTACATTCATTAAAGATATTGGATGAACAAGCACTGAAATATGTATAATTATACCCCAAATGATAATGAAATGTGCTATATGTGTAAATATAGTAACAAGTAATTAATCACTATGACACAGTGTCTAATATAATCAAATATACCTGACAACTTACTGTACAGTGCCGTTTAATTCTGTAGATAATCTAATAAGAAGAAGCCTTAAGGTCACCTTGTGGAAATCCCACATGAATTTCGTGTGAACACATGATCTCGTGATCACATGTGATTTAAAGGGATACTTCATTATTTTTGCAATGAAGCCCTTTACTTCCCCAAAGTCAGATGAACTCGTGGATACCATTTGTATGTCTCTGCGTGCAGTTTGAAGGAAGTTGCTAACTAGCTTTAGCCCAACTGCTAACTAGCATTAAAGCAATGACTGGAGTCTATGGTAACTGCTAGTATGGTAACTGCTACCTCTAACTTCATACTGGATGCAGAGACATAAAAATGATCAATAAAGGGTGTCATTGCCAGCATCCCAAAGTATCCCTTTAATGTGAAGTTAATGTGACAACATGTGAAGCAACATGTGGTAACATAAAACTACACGTGAGAATATGAAATGTGAAATGAATGTGAAATAAATTAGACAACATAAGGATGCAAAATGTCAACATATGATAACATTAAATAACACATGTGTAAACCAAGGTGTCAAATGTAATTTATAATTACTTTTGAAAGGCATAATAGACATGAATTAAATGTAAACTTTCACCGTCCATCTCAGGTTTTGTCTGTTTCCCGGTTTGTTCCAGGGACGTCCCAACGGACGTTTTTAGGACGTGCTTAGAACGTTGAACATTGGTCCCCTGGAGGTTTTTGTTTAATTGCGGTGTAAATATAGTAAATGTACAACTAGTTACTGTATTTTTTACAGCTAAATTCAGGTATTAATACTAAAGGACAGTATGCTGCTTACTTGGGACTCAACCTCCCTTGGGACTTGAATTCACAACCTTTCGGTTACTGGCTACCTGAAGTTCCTGCTGCAATACCAGGTCAGTGTAATGGAGGTTGGCAAGAATAAATGTCTGCACTTTGCCTAACGTTGCAGTAAAAAAAAGTAAATATATACAACAACTTCAAGGTGTTATTTCTATAAAATGACAGGCTGTGTAAAACAATATTGTATAATTTTGTACTGTGACAACACTTGGCACAGAAACCTGTTTGTGGAAAACTTGTTGCATATATTCTATTTAATTATAAATATGACATCAAAATGTTGAAAATCTGATTTCCCACTAGCTAATCATTGTCTGCAGCCGGCTCTGATCATAGTGTAATGAAATGGGGAGGGGGACCTCGCTCGCCTATGGTGGTCGGCAATCCAAAAAATGGTAACTCATAATCTCTTGGTCGCTAACAACCTGAAATGTCCTGTTACGGTGCAGCTACAACACAAGATCTGTGAGTGTGAAAGAGAAATGTCCACAAATTTATTGGCAAGAATGCATTTCTGCACTTTGCTAAAAGTTGGCCAACATCAAGTAAAGAATTGGCAGATTATCACCACAAACATAACCCTAGCAGTGTTGAAGAACTTAGATTATAAATGAACTCTTTGAGGATTTGAACTAGCAACCTTTTGGTGAGGAGTGCAACGATGTTTCTGCAGTGCCACCAGTTTCATACGTATTCATACTATATTCTAAAAAAATGAGGGCATTGTTACAGTATAGTGTTCCACCTGGGGTAGAAAATGGCCTAATGTACAGTACCAGTCAAAGGTTTGGACACACCTACTCATTCCAGGGTTTTTCTTGACTATTTTATACATTATAGGATAATAGTGAATACATCAAAACTATGAAATAGCACATATGGAATCATGTAGTAACCAAAAAAGAGTTAAACCAATCAAAATGTACTTTATATTTGAGATTATTCAAAGTAGCCACCCTTTGCCTTGATGACACTCTTGGCAGTCTCTCAACCAGCTTCATGAGGTAGTCACCTGGAATGCATTCCAATTAATAGGTGTGCCTTGTTAAAATTTAATTTGTGGGATTTCTTTCCTTTTTAATGCGTTTGAGCCAATCAGTTGTGTTGTGACAAGGTAGGGGTGGTATACAGAAGATAGGCCTATTTGATAAAAGACCAAGTCCATATTATGGCAAGAACAGCTCAAATGAGCAACTAGAATGGCCACTTTACCATAAAGGTCTGATTGGTGGAGTGCTGCAGATATGGTTGTCCTTCTGGAAGGTTCTCCTATCTCCACAGAGGAACTCTGGAGCTCTGTCAGAGTGACCATCAGGTTCTTGGTCACCTCCCTGACAAAGACCCTTCTCCCCTGATTGCTCCATTCGGCCAGGTTGAAAGCTCTAGGAAGAGTCTTGGTGGCTCAAATTTATACATTTAAGAATGTGTCAGAAATGTTTTGTCACCTTTCCCCTGATCCGTGCCTTGACACAATCCGGAGCACTACAGACAATTCCTTCAACCTCGTGGCTTGGTTATTGCTTTGTGAACTGTGGGACCTTATATAGACAGGTTTGGGCTTTTCCAAATCATGTCCAATAAATGTAATCTACCACAGGTGGACTCCAATCAAGTTGTAGAAACATGAAGGAAGATCAATGGAAACAGGATGCACCCAAGCTCAATTTCGAGTCTCATAGCAAACGGTCTGAATACTGATGTAATAAAAGGTATTTCTGTTTTTTTTAAATATACATAATGACAAACCTGTTTTTCTTTGTCATTATGGGGTATTGTGTGTAGATTTATGAAGAAAACATCTAATTGAATCTATTTTACAATAAGGCTGTAACATAACAAAATGTGAAAACAGTCAAGGGTCTGAATACTTTCCAAATGCCCTGTAGGTATTGGAATGGGGTCAGATTAATGATGATGTTCACTGCAGCGCAATGAGAGTATGGGAGTGGAAGGTATGTGGTGAATAATTAGAAATCGCCTGGTTTTTGAAAGATGGAGAAGGTTTGTGCGTGGATGTTAAAAGATGACAGAGTCTGTGTGTGTAATAGCATGATAATAGGTATTCCAGTATTGATTCCATTAGTCGATTAATTAATGATCTGTTAACCCTTTGACACGTACCAACAAACGGGTGTGATCATTCTACAGTGGTCCCTGCAGCGTACGCTTAAACTGGTGTGATTAGAACGCTTATTTAGAACATCCAGTTTCGATTGACGCAACATTCAGCGTTTGAGCCGGCCACACTTTCTTTTCACTGAAACATTTTACACAAACACAGTCCTTACAAAGTTATGTACTGAATGTGACCCGTTTATTTTTGGATGCAGACATTCACAGAAGTAGAGACAGTATAACACACATGTAGGCTATATTAGTCCTAGCACTAACTGAGGGAAGATTGACGTAACACAATCGGTCATATTTAGTTAACTCTCTAGAAACCAGAAAATTAATTAGCTAATAGCAATTACTATCTATGCCATAATCGGAATGCATGATATGTCACCAGAAAACGTGACTAAAACTGTAAATAGATTATGCTCTATACATACACTACCAGTCAAAAGTTTGGACACACCTACTCATTCCAGGGTTTTCTTTATTTTTACTATTTCCTACAGTGGATTAATCCTCCAGAAAGTGGGGAGCATCACTTATGCAGCTCAAAAAAAAAAAAAAACACTGATGCAGCTCCAGTACACAATACATTTAAAAAAAAAGCTGTGCTCAACAGGATTACCAACACAGACTGACCAGCTCAAATAGACAGAAGCCTTTAATATGGCAGACCAATCCAAACTCCTCTCTCAGCATGTCCAGCCCACTCATTATCTCAGCTAATCATGGCTAATAGGAAGATTGCTGTCTTTTTCTGTGGCATAACCAACAAGGCATTCATATTTACAGATGGCATACAAGTTTGATATTAAGGCACATGAACGTTCACATGTTCCAGAAGGTATTTCAGCCCCCAAAACACATGTTGAAAAAACAACTTTAAAATGGCTCTCCTGTGAAGTCGTGAATTGCGACATAGGCCTAGTTTCCTGAAACTGGTCACATACAGTTGAAGTTAAATTGTTTAACTTTGGTCAAATGTTTTGGGTAGCCTTCCACAAGCTTCCCACAATAAGTTGGGTGAATTTTGTCCCATCCCTCCTGACAGAGCTGGTGTAACTGAGTCAGGTTTGTAGGCCTCCTTGCTCGCACACACCTTTTCAGTTCTGCCCACAAATGTTCTATAGGATTGTGGTCAGGGCTTTGTGATGACCACTCCAATACCTTGACTTTGTTGTCCTTAAGCCATTTTGCCAAGTATGCTTGGGGTCATTGTCCATTTGGAAGATCCATTTGCGACCAAGCTTTCACTTCCTGACTGATGTCTTGAGATGTTGCTTCAATCAATCTACATAATTGTCCTTCCTCATGAAGCCATCTATTTTGTGAAGTGCACCAGTCCCTCCTGCAGCAAAACACCCCACAACATGATGCTGCCACCCCATGCTTCACAGTTGGGATGGTGTTCTTCGGCTTACAAGCCTCCCCATCTTTCCTCCAAACATAACAATGGTCATTATGGCCAAACAGTTGGAGCAAATTTTGTTTCATTAGACCAGAAGACATTTCTCAAAAAAGTACAATCTTTGTCCCCATGTGCAGTTGCAAACTGTAGTGTGTCTTTTTTTGTGGCGGTTATGGAGCAGTGGCTTCTTCCTTGCTGAGCGGCCTTTCAGTTTATGTTGATATAGATACTTTTGTACCTGTTTCCTCCAGCATCTTCACAAGGTCCTTTGCTGTTGCACTTTTTGCACCAAAGTATGTTCATCTCTAGGAGACAGAATGTGTCTCCTTCCTGAGCGGTATGACAGCTGTGTGGTCCCATGGTGTTTATACTTGCGTACTATTGTTTGTACAGATATACGTGGTACCTTCAGGCATTTGGAAATTGCTCCCAAGGATGATCCAGACTTGTGGAGGTCTACAATTTTTGGGTCTTGGCTGATTTATTTAGATTTTCCCATGATGTCAAGCAAAGAGGCACTGCGTTTGAAGGTAAGCCTTGAAATACATCCACATGTACATCTCCAATTGACTCAAATGATGTCATTAAGCCTATCATAAGCTTCTGAAGCCATCATTTTCTGGAATTTTTCAAGCTGTTTAATTGTACAGTCAACTTAGTGTATGTAAACTTCTGACCCACTGGAATTGTGATACAGTGCATTATAAGTGAAATAATCTGTCTGTAAACAATTGTTGGAAAAATGGCTTGTGTCATGCACAAAGTAGATGTCCTAACCCATTTGCTAAAACTATAGTTTGATAACAAGAAATATAATTTGTGGAGTGGTTGAAAATTGAGTTTTAATAACTCCAACCTAAGTGTATGTAAACTTCCAACTTCAACTGTATGTGGGAACTCCTTCAAGACTGTTGGAAAAGTATTCCTCATGAAAATGGGTGAGAGAATTCCAATATTGTGCAAAGCTGTCATCAAGACAAAGGGTGGCTAGTTTGAAGAATCTAAAATCTTACATCCATTTCGATTTGATTAACATTTTTTGGGTTACTACATGATTCTATATGTGTTATTTCATAGTTGTGATGTCTTCTCTATTGTTCTACAATTTAGAAAATAGTAAAAAAATAAAGAAAATCCCTTGAATGAGTAGGTGTTGAGCTAACATAGGCTATTGCGATTAGCATGAGGTTGTAAGTAACAAGAACATTTCCCAGGACATAGCATAACTGATACTGGCAGAAAGCTTAAATTATTCTTATCTAACTGCTCTGTCCAATTTACAGTAGCTATTACAGTGAAAGAATACCACTCTATTGTTTGAGGAGAGTGCACAATTAGGCCCATTTGGGCAGTCTAGATACAACATTTTGAACATAAATGCAATGGTTCATTGGATCAGTCTAAAACATTGCACACACACACTGCTGCCATCTGGTGGCCAACATCTAAATTGGGCTGGAATAATACATTATCCTGTTGTAACTAGGGGCACTATTTTCATTTTTGGAAAAATAATGTTCCCAAAGTAAACAGGCTATTTTGTCAGGACAAGATGCTAGAATATGCATATAATTGACAGCTTAGGATAGAAAATACTCTAAAGTTGCCAAAACTGTAAAAATATTGTCTGAGTATAACAGAACTGATATTGCAGGCGAAACCTGAGGAAAATCAAACCAGGAAGTGGCTTCTATTTTGAAAGCTCTGCGTTCCGATGCGTCCCTATTGAGCAGTGAATGGGCTATCAACCAGATTCCTTTTGCTACGTATTCCCCAACGTGTCTACAGCATTTTGACGTAGTTTCACGCCTTTATGTTGAAGAATGTCCGGCTGAGGGCTCTCAGAGTAATTCTTGCGTAATAGACAGAGGTAGCTATTTTTCCTCCCGGGCTTACTGAAAATACAAGAGTCCCGGTGGATATATTATCGAATAGATATTTGAAAAACACCTTGAGGATTGATTATAAGCAACATTTGCTATGTTTCTGTCGATATTATGGAGCTAATTTGGAATATTTTTCGGCGTTGTCGTGACCGCAATTTCCGGTCGAATTCTCAGCCAAACGTGAAGAACTAACGGAGTTATTTCAGCTACAAATATAATATTTTTGGAAAAAAACTGGGAGTCTCGTGAGTGAGTGAAAACATCCGAAGCTCATCAAAGGTAAACAATTTAATTTGATTGTTTTTCTGATTTTCGTGACCAGGTTGCCTGCTGCTAGCTAGGCATAATGCTATGCTAGGATATCGATAAACTTACACAAATGCTTGTCTTGCTTTGAGTGTAAAGCATAATTTCAAAATCTGAGATGACAGGGTGATTAACAAAAGGCTAAGCTGTGTTTCACTATATTTCATGAATATTAATATTTTCTAGAAAATATTTGTCGTCAGTTTTTTGTCCGTTGCATTATGCTAATTACTGTAGTTGATGACAAACGCTCCAGGATCCGGGATGGGTAGTTACGGCCTTTATCTTGCATTTCAAAGGTGAGGGTACAAAACAAATACAAAAGAACAGTTGTTTTTTTCTTTGTATTGTCTTTTACCAGATCTTTTGGGTTATATTCTCCTACATTTCTTTCACATTTCTACAAACTTAAAAGTGTTTCCTATCAAATGGTACCAAGAATATGTATATCCTTGCTTCAGGGCCTGAGCTATAGGCAGTTAGATTTGGGTATGTCATTCTAGGTGCAAATTGGGGAAAAAAGGCGCGGATCCTTAGTCCTGTGGCGTAACAATCACATTTTGGAACAGTGTCTGTATTCTGACATCGTGTGCATTAAAAAAAACTCGCACTGGGGGCGACCGTTAGAGATATTTGGAACTCACTTGTGAAAAGGTTATATCAAAGGTCAAACTTGAAGAAAGTTTCAGCACTTGTTTTGCATAGACTTCAGTAGCTACTGCCACCTTGTTAGTCTCGATTTTGAACCACCAAATCATAATGGCAGCGGGGGGAATAACGACACATCAACACATTAAATTAATGATGTGATACACCATCTCACATATTGTCATGGGATGCATTTGAATACCAGGCAGGTGTGTGGACTTCTTCCCACCCTCTGATTGCCTTGTTATATTGATCATTAGTGCTGGTATGAGAGAGAAGTGTGTGTGCGTGTGTGTGTGGCTGTGTTTAACTATTCTTGTGGGGAGCAGAAGTCCCCACAAGAATAATAAACAAACAAAAATTTGACCAACTGGGGACAGTTTTTAGTCCCCACAAAGGTCAAATGCTATTTCTAGGGGGTTTAGGGTTGAAGTTAGAATTAGTGTTAGGGTTAGAATTACATTAAGGGTTAGGAGCTAGGGTTAGTTTTAGGGTTAGTAGCTAGGGTTAAGGTTAGGTTTGGTTTTTGGGTTAAGGTTAGGGTTAGTGCAAGGTTAGGAGTACGGGTTAGGTTGAGGAAAAAAATGGTGTGTCCACACAAGGTTAACTGTACAAGACGTGTGTGTGTGTGTGAGTGAGTGAGTGAGTGAGTGAGTGAGTGAGTGAGTGAGAGAAACCTGGTGTAAACAAGGTCTATAGTATAATGTGGTCCCTGTAGAGTGGAACTGATCAGCATTACGGTGGTTTGTGGCTGCTTTAAACCACACTCACAGGGTGGTCTATCATAAAACCTTCTTCTTCTCTTTTTCTTACCTTCTCTCTTATTCTCTCTGTGATACCCAACTTTTCTTCCTCTGTGTTTTTTTTCTTGCCCTCCTTTCTCATTACCTCTTAATCACGCAGCCCTTCATTTAGCTATACCCCCCGTTGTCCCTTTCTTTCTTCTCTCCTGTTCTATCTTGGGCGTGGGATTCTGTGGTGGAGTTGACACGCCTGTGTGATGTGTCTGATAACACGAATAAAAAGGTATTCACTCTGGTCATGAGACTTGCACAGATTTTAGACCTTTTGAATCATAAACTCTCATAAACTAGGTGCTGTATTGATGTTGAAGTTACCACAGAAGTAAAAAATATATATATATGGAGACCAACATGCCAAACATGCTATGCATGTTATTTTGTAATCAAACAATTGAAAAATATAAATGTGTTTTTATACAAAATTGTATTTCATTTGGTCATCCCCAAAATGTGGGCATTAAAAGGGTTGCATCCTTCCTCGGCTAACTGTCTGCGGATATCTGACAACAAGGTGGCAGGTTTTTTGATGTGCTGCTCTAGATTTCAATAGCCCAGAAGACTTACAGTAGCTGGGGATAGAGGGATGGGCACATGTTTATTTCTATATTTTAATCTGGGAAACTTTCACAGGGAGCAGCGATAATAAGTTTGAGTGTACATTAAATCCAATGCAACCAGTGGCCTTGGATAATATGCTATGCAATCACACAGGTGGCCTGCCATAGGGTATTTCTCAAAAATGGTGTGCACAAATTTGTTTACATCCCTGTTAGTGAGCATTTTGCCTTTGCCAAGATAATATATCCACATAACAGCTGCTAAATAACTAAAATGTAAAACTGCAGAGATTAACAAAATAAAATGGTATCTGCTTTTAGAATTCATTTATCAGTTTGCTTATTTCATGATTCATGTCTGTCAATGACAACAATAGAGCTGATATAATTCACGTGGATGGCATATCATATTGTCTATCACGTCTCATCTCACTAACAATTTCTACCTTGACTCATTCCATCATGCTCCTCTTTATTTTAGTGTAGTTAGCTAGCTGTTAACTGTTAAAACCTCTTGGTACGTTCCCGTTTTTTTGTCAGGAAAAGATGCTAGAATATGCATGTAATTGACAGCTTTCGATGGAAAACACTCTAACATTTCCAAAACTGTAAAGATATTGTCTGTGAGTATAACAGAACTGATGTTGCAGGCGAAAGCCTGAGCAAAATCCAATCCGGAAGTGCCCCAGGTTTTGAAAGCGCTGCGTTCCAATGACTCCCTATTCGGCTGTGAATGTACCATCAACGAGCTTACGCTTTCTACGTATTCCCCAAGGTGTCTACAGCATTGTGACGTAGTTTTACACATTTCTGTTGAAGAATAGCCGTAGGCTATTGGTCACATGGTGGCTCCGAGAGAGATTCTTGCGTAAAATACAGAGGTAGCCATTACTCCAATCGGTCCTAGTGAAAAACGAATTGTCCCGACGGATATATTATCAAATAGATATTAGAAAAACACCTTGAGGATGGATTCTAAACAACGTTTGCCATGTTTCTGTCGATATTATAGAGCTAATTTGGAATATTTTTCGGCGTTGTGGTGACCTCAATTTCTGGGTGATTTCTCAGCCAAACGTGAAGAACAAACGGAGCTGTTTCGTGTACAAAAATAAAATGAACTTTGGCTATCTACCTGGGAGTCTCGTGAGTGAAAACATCCGAAGTTCATCAAAGGTAAACTATTTAATTTGATTGCTTATCTGATTTCCATGACAAGGTTGCCTGCTGCTATCAAGGCATAATGCTATGCTAGGCTATCGATAAACTTACATAAATGCTTGTCTAGCGTTGGCTGTAAAGCTTATTTTGAAAGTCTGAGATGACAGGGTGATTAACAAAAGGCTAAGCTGTGTCTCAATATATTTCATTTGTGCTTTTCATGAATAGGAATATTTTCTAGGGGTATTTATGTCCGTTGCGTTATGCTAATTCGTTTCAGGCGATGATTACGCTCCCGGATCCGGGATGGAGAATATCAAGAGGTTAATACATGGATTTAATAAAGTATCACTAGTCATTTTTATAAATATTTATATATCCTACATTAGTCATCTCATATGTATATACTGTATTTTATACCATCTATTGCTTCTTTCCTATGCCGTACGGCCATCACACATCCATGTATTTATATGTACTGTAGATGGGAGGGGTTGAATGGATGTGAAGGGTGGGACTAAGAACAACTAATAGCAACAAGAATACTAATGAAAAACATACTGTGCCCATAAAACGTAGGTGTGTCCAACTTTTGACTGGTACTGTAATATATACCTGTATATATATATACACATACAATTGAAGTTGGAAGTTTACATACACTGAGGTTGGAGTTTAAAAATACCTAAAGTTGTATTACAAAAGTAGTTTGAAATATTTTGGCAAAGTTTATAGGCAACTTTTGAAATATTTTGTAGTGACGTTGCGTTTTTTGTAAGCTGTTTTTTTCTGGATCGAATGCTCTTTAGAAATGGACATTTTGGATATATATGGATGGAATTAATCGAACAAAAGGACCAATTGTGATGTTTATGGGACATATTGGAGTGCCAACAGAAGAAGCTCGTCAAAGGTAATGCATGTTTTATATTTTATTTCAGCGTTTTGTGTAGAGCCTGCATGGTTGAAATATGCTAGCTCCTTTGTTCACTGCTGGTGCAGATGGTGCAGGCTATCAGATAATATCTTCTTATGCTTTCGCCGAAAAGCATTTTTAAAAATCTGACATGTTGGCTGGATTCACAACGAGTGTAGATTTAATTGAGTATCTTACATGTGTGATTTAATGAAAGTTTTAATTTTATAGCATTTATTTGAATCTGGCGCTCTGCATTTTCCCTGGCAATTGGCCAGTTGAGACATTTGTGTCCCGCCTATCCCTAAGAGGTTTTAACGGGATCGATTTGACAACATCCGGTGATATGGCAGAGCGCCATATTCAAATTAAATTACTATAAGTATTAAACTTTCATGAAATCACACAGGCAACGCACCAAATTAAAGCTACACTTGTTGTTAATTCAGCCAACATGTCAGATTTCAAAAAGGCTTTACGGCGAAAGCAAACCATGTGATTATCTGAGGATAGCACCCCACCAAACAAACACAGACAATCATAATTCAACCCGCCAGGCGCGACATGAAACTCAGAAATAAAGATATAATTCATGCCTTACCTATGACGAGCTTCTTCTGTTGGCACTCCAATATGTCCCATAAACATCACAAATGATCATTATGTTCGATTAATTCCATCGTTATATATCCAAAATGTAAATTTATTTGGCGCGTTTGATCCAAAATAACACCGGTTCCAACTCGCGCAATATGACTACAAAATATCTCATAAATTACCTGTAATCTTTGTCCAAACATTTCAAACAACTTTCCAAATACAACTTTAGGTATTTTTTAACATAAATAATCGATACAATTTAAGACGGGATAAACTGTGTTCAGTACCGGACGAAAACAAAGTGGACCGTGCTTCCAGGTCACGCGCCTCTAACAAATTCTTCACTCGACCCTCGTTCTGAACTGCCTTACTTCTTCATTACACAAAGGAAAAACATGAACCAATTTCTAAAGACTTTTAACATCCACTGGAAGCAATACGAACTGCAAGCATGTGCCTTAGAAATCCAGATCCCCATAGAAAACCCATTGAAAAGAGTGTGACCTCAAACAAAAAAATCCTGGATGGTTTGTCCTCGGGTTTCACCTGCCAAATAAGTTCTGTTATACTCACAGACATCATTCAAACAGTTGTAGAAACTTTGAGTGTTTTCTACCCAAATCTACTAATAATATGCATATCTTAGCTTCTGGGCCTGAGTTGCAGACATTTTGGTTTGGGCACGCATTTCACCCGGATGTGAAAATACAGCCACCTAGCCTTAAACAGCTTGGAAAATTCCAGAACATGATGTCATGGCTTTAGAAGTTTCTGATAGGCTGACATCATTTGAGACAATTGGAGGTGTACCTGTGGATGTATTTCAAGGCCTTCAAACTCAGTGCCTCTTTGCTTAACATCATGGGAAAATCAAAAGAAATCAGCCAAGACCTCAGAAAATACATTTTAGACC
Source organism: Oncorhynchus tshawytscha (assembly GCF_018296145.1). NCBI lineage: Eukaryota > Metazoa > Chordata > Actinopteri > Salmoniformes > Salmonidae > Oncorhynchus > Oncorhynchus tshawytscha. The sequence continues at coordinate 12,414,701 of NC_056461.1, read as the reverse complement.
TCCACAAGTCTGGTTCATCCTTGGGAGCAATTTCCAAACGCCTGAAGGTACCACGTTCATCTGTACAAACAATAGTACGCAAGTATAAACACCATGGGACCACGCAGCTGTCATGCAGCTCAGGAAGGAGATCCGTTCTGTCTGCTACAGATGAACGTACTTTGGTGCGGAAAGTGCAAATCAATCCCAGAACAACAGCAAAGGACCTTGTGAAGATGCTGGAGGAAACGGGTACAGAAGTATCTATATCCACAGTAAAACAAGTCCTATATCGACATAACCTGAAAGGCCGCTCAGCAAGGAAGAAGCCACTGCTCCAAAACCGCCACAAAATGCAAGACTACAGTTTGCAACTGCACATGGGGACAAAGATTGTACTTTTTGGAGAAATGTCCTCTGGTCTGATACAAAAATAGAACTGTTTGTCCATAATGACCATTGTTATGTTTGGAGGAAAAAGGGTGAGGCTTGTAAGCCGAAGAACACCATCCCAACCGTGAAGTACGGGGGTGGCAGCATCATGTTGTTGGGGTGCATTGCTGCAAGGGGGACTGGTGCACTTCACAAAATAGATGGCTTCATGAGGAAGGACAATTATGTGGATTGATTGAAGCAACATCTCAAGACATCAGTCAGGAAGTTAAAGCTTGGTTCCAAATGGGTCTCAAATGGACAATAACCCCAAGCATACTTCCAAAGTTGTGGCAAAATGGCTTACGGGCAACAAATTCAAGGTATTGGAGTGGCCATCACAAAGCCCTGACCTCAATCCTATAGAAAATGTGTTGGGCACAACTGAAAAAGCGTGTGTGAGCAAGGAGGCCTACAAACCTGACTCAGTTACACCAGCTCTGTCAGGAGGAATGGGACAAAATTCACCCAACTTATTGTGGGAAGCTTGTGGAAGGCTACCCGAAACGTTTGACCCAAGTTAAACAATTTATAGGCAATGCACCCAAATACTAATTGAGTGTATGTAAACTTCTGATCCACTGGGAATGTGATGAAAGAAATAATAGCTGAAATAAATCATTATTTCTACTATTAATCAGACATTTCACATTCTTAAATAAAGTGGTGATCCTACCTGACCTAAAACAGGGAATTTTTACTAGGATTAAATGTCAGAAATTGTGAAAAACTGAGGTTAAATGTGATTGGCTAAGGTGTGTGTAAACTTCCGACTTCAACTGTTGTTACGTGGTCGCAAATTGCATCAATGTCTTAGCGTGATTTGCCAAGGCAGAATACTCTGAGTGCAGCCCAATCCATATATCTGGCAGTGGCTTCTGATTTAAATTCCATATTCACACTTACTCTTGTTGCAATTTTGATGAGGCTCTCTTTTTCATATATCGGTAATTGAACTGGAGGCAGGACATGAACGGGATAACGAATCTAGTTGTTTGTGTCATCCATTTCGGGAAAGCACCTGCATAATTGCACACCCAACTCACTCAGGTGCTTCGCTGTATCACATTTGACATTGTCTGTATGCTTGAGTTCATTTGCACAAAAATCATACAATGTTTGAAAGACCAATGTCTTGTACTTGTTAATGCAAACAGAGAAGAGCTCCAACTTCTTAATCATAGCCTCAATTTTGTCCTGCACATTGAATATAGTTGCGGAGAGTCCCTGTAATCCTAGATTCAGATCATTCAGGCAAGAAAAAACATCACCCAGATAGGCCAGTCGTGAGAGAAACTCATCATCATGCAAGCGGTCAGACAAGTTAAAATTATGGTCAGTAAAGAAAACTTAAAGCTCGCCTGTCAATTAAAAAAAACGCAGCAATACTTTGCCCCTTGATAACCAGCACACTACTGTATGTTTGTAAAAGCGTTACATGGTCGCTGCCCATATCATTGCGTAGTGCAGAAAGTCCACGAGAGTTCAGGGGCCATGCTTTAACAAAGTTAAGCATTTTCACTGTAGTGTCCAAAACATATTTCAAGCTGTCAGGCATTCCCTTGGCAGCAAAAGCCTCTCGGTGGATGCTGCAGTGTACCAAAGTGGCATCGGGAGCAACTGCTTGCATGCGCATTACCACTCCACTATGTCTCGATATCACAGGTTTTGTGCCATCAGTACAGATACGAACATGAGCAGCAGCTACATTTGGCTACATACAGACCATTAGTGGAATTCCCGCGAGAGAGTAACGGTTAATGTGATTGGATGTTAATTATTTGACTAGGCTACCTGTATTTGACATTGTGTTGTTATTTCACTGAACACTAGATGGTTTCATTTTATTTTAGGCAGTGAAACAAGGCTACTCAGGTGAGAAAAAAACCTCACCCAAATGTATAACCCCGTTGGAAAATATAAATGGACTGTTTGAAAATGTGAAGATCACATTTTTATTTGGTGTCCCATTGGATCATAGCTCAATAACCCCCAAAATAACCCAATGTGTGTTTTGTCCACTATTTACACAGCACTGGGTGGTTTTTAACCCAGCAATTTTTTTGTGTGCTAATGCAATTTTTGTCAATATTTTTAAATGCATAAATTATTTAGTTGATAGATTAGTGAGCATACAGATGATGAGCTACACAGACTGACTGAATTGTATGAGTAAAACAAATGAATTAAAAGTTAAATGATTTGAATAGTACAAAGTTGTATTCTGATGATTGCCACAATACTTCGGAAGCTGAATGAGTATAGGATGTATTAAGAGTAACCGATGAGAAAAACAATAGTCTGGAATCTGATTATAGTTATACTATTATAATATAATACTGCCAGACTCAAGCCAAGTCCACACAAGCAAGCAATCACGCACACACACATACTGCATTTTTCTCTCTAGGACACACACACTTAATGAAGTTAAGTCATCATTAGTAATGTCTCTACAAAACGTTTTCATTGATTTGTTATTGTATTTTGACATGAATTACCCTTGATGTCTCTGATCTGATGCTTGGAACATTGCCAGACCTTTAGCAAGTAGGTACTGGGATGTTGTCAAGGTCTTCAATGGCTTCGTCTTACTGTCTGTAGCACAAAGGCAGCCTAAGTTATGACTTTTCGACCCTTGAGCGGGAAGGAGAAACCTCCTATCCTCAACACACACACACAGCAAACATCTCATTTATATTGACCAGGAAAATAATGGAGAGAACAGAAGAATGAGAGAAACAACAAGAAAACGAATTAGCTTTGGATAAGTGAGGTTTGGTTGATATATTCCTATTCCGTATATGAAAGATTTATAACATGCTAACACACCATTTCTTTGTCAATATGCTATCATTCATCCAGCATCTGCCATAGACATAAGATGACATTGTGGTTTCTCCATGGAACTGGGATATTCTCCCGAGTCACTGATGCATTCTATAAGTTATAAAGACATAAATAATGACATAATGGTCCTTATTGCACCTGACCTTACAGCACAACTCCCAAAAACCCCTATTTCCTCAGAGAAACCGGCTCCCCCTCCTAGACCCCTCAGCATACCACCCCCCAGCCCATTACTACAAAGCCGTAGTCATGGAGTCAACATTGGGAGGGACCAAATCTGCCTGGGGCAAATCTGCCTAGGGCAGATTTGATTTGGTAATTTTTTGTCCTTCTAAAATTATATATTTTTTATATTTTACAAATGTCTAATAGTGTATTGTATCACATTGCTCGTTTTTTTAAATTATTTTTTTTTACCTTTACTTGTTTCATTGTATGTAACGGCAGAGATTATGGATTAATAAAATACAACCATAACCAAAATCATAGAAACATAAATCTATGCATTGTTATATGAAGACAAGTCCAGATATTGTGGCCAAGGTTTAGCAAATTGTTGTTTTTATTTACATATTTACAAGTAAACTTGGGTGGACAGCAGGGGCATTTGCTCTGCTCTGCTCTCCTCTTCTCCTCTCCAGCCCTCTCTCCTCCTCTCCTCTGGTCCTATATTCTTCTTTCCTCTCCAGTCATCTCTTCTCCTCTCCTCTCCCCTGCTCTTTAGTCATCTCTTCTTCTTTCCTCTGCTCTCCTATCCTCTCATCTCCTCTCCAGGCAATGACATGTGTTTTGATTTGCCATTCTTCAAGCAAAAGATCCAAAGGCATTATCGTTGACACCGATAAAACACTGGCATATATTTCTTCAAGGGCCAGTCTGTTCAGTTTCTCCTGGTGCACGTGACACATGACCACATTATTCAGCCTTGTTTGACTCATAGATGATCTTAGCCATGTCTTAAACCTCATCAGGGCACTAAAACTCCTCTCAGCCTCTACAGAGGAGGCAGGGGCAACCTGCAGAAACCTTATTAAAGCTTCCACCTGACTGAAGAGACCTCCTACCTCTGGCACCATTTCCCGAATAATGCTAGCAACATCTGAGCTCGTTTGATATGTGTTATTATCCCCAAACAAGGTCAGCTGCACCTGCAGTAGTCTTGAATTAAATTCAGGATACTCATCTACCACCTTGTCCATGTCTTTGCGTAACAGCACATTTTCAAGCTGCTGAAGCTTGTGGAATCCAGCTTGATCAAACCTCTCTATGAATTGAGTATTCACTGTGTCCAAGGCATTGTAGAATTGGGCTCTGTATGAAGACTGAGCATCCAAATGGATATGGGCTGCAGCATGACCGGTGTAACGCTTTGTAGGTTTGCGGATATGAGGCATCTGAATAGGTTGTAGGTCCAACTTTGTTGCCATTTCAGTTGCTTTTGCGAACAAGACATCAAAGTGCTCCTCCATTCGCTTCTCCTGCATGCTTGTTTTGACATGGTCCACAGCCTCCAACATGCCAGAAACGGTCTGTTTCCTAAACTGCAGAGGTGTTCAGGCACTCCAAATCCTCCTTCAGGTCTTCAGCCATTACAAGGCCGAGCACAGTGTTCCCTTTTAGAAATGTTCCATGAAGACCATTAGCTTTAGTTGAAGTGTCAGATGAGCTGCATGATGCCATTTCTTCAAGGGCTGTCAGCGCTGACTCCTATTGGCTTAGAACTGAGCGGATGGCAGAGGTGCAAACAGTCCACCGGTGGGACAGAGAGGTTTCAACGAGGTGAAACCATCCTTTGATTTTACGATTTCATGGAAAGTCACCTTGAACTTGCAAGATTGATTAAAGAAGCCTCCAAATTCATGCACCAGACCCATTGAATCTCTTACTAGTGGAGAGGCTACACAGGCAGCCTGCGTAACTAAGTTCACACAGTGTGGACCACAGTGACAATACATAGCCAGTGGTTGTTCTTTCCTTAAAATGGCTTGCACCCCCTGCAATCGTCCAGCCATGTTTTCGCCACCGTCATAGGTTTGTCCTTGAAGTTGGGACAGAGGAAGGCAGAGACACATCATCACATCACATGCCATCTTGGCTATATTTTGCCCTGTCGTTGATGACACTTCGTAGTCCCAGGAATTCTTCCTTTGGTTGCATCTACAAAGAGTCAGACATATTGACTCCTGCTCAACTCCTGATATATCCTGGGTGCCATCAATGATAAGTGCGAACTGGACCACTGGCATTGATGTTATTTCCGACACAATTTCTTTGACGTGTGTATTGTCCACATATTTCGTTATGCATTTGGGGACTGGTGAAACCAAAGTGACATTTCAGCCAGGTGGTCAGCTCTGCATCGCCCTCTGCCTTGTACTTTAGAAGCTGGCTGAAATTCCCACTCATCTTATCAACGCCTCGAAAAGCCTGACCTTGCCGCGTCAAGTACTTCACACCCCAAACAATCTTCATAAGGTTTCTCCTCATTTGTTGCTGCTGTCCTTCAAGTTCACCTGAAGTTGCACATTTAATTAACAGGCTTTGGCTCCTGAATCTGAGTCATCACACCTAATTTGTGACACTGGCTGTCTTAATTAAGTGCACTACATTTCTCCAGTGCCTTCTTCCAATTTTGAAAGCCAGTCTTGACAAAAGCTGAATCTGCTCTTGACACAAGCTTAGACTTTTGTGTTACAAAGTATTTAGCACAATAGAAACAGATGACCCCCTTTAAGGAGGGGCTGTAATGGAGCCAAGTATAATCTTTAAACCATTTCTCCTGAAAGTAGAATGTCCTATTTGATAGGGTTTGACTAGGTATGACGTTCACATTTGGCTGATTTGGGCGAAGACCAAGCTCCCCCCCCCTCTCCTGCACCTTCATCTTCGCCTGCCTGTCTGCTCTCTCTCTCGCTGTCTGTCATTGTATCAAACTCACTCTCCCTGCTTGATTGTATTATCTGAAATACACATAAGCCATACTTAGAGGAATATCTCTAGACTGTTGTGATCATTATTCGGTCTTAAACATCAATATTTGCTCCTTTTTTCACTCACCTCCTTCTCACCTGCTCTGCCCTGTCGGCATCCGCATGCTCTCTCTCTCCCTCTCTCTCTTTACTCTGAACGCGCCTCAGTGAACATGAAAGAAATATTATCAGTAAACTAATGACTAGAAGGAATATTGATACACATTTGGAGGCCAACAGGATAAGACTGTTGTGATGTTATTATTCGTATCCAACTAACTTCAGGTCAGTTGCAATGATGGACATGGAGCAACATTAACTATGATGTTGTAGGAACAACACCAACACGGCGATATGCGATATGCGATATGAGATCGAGATTCTTAACCATCAATATTTGCATGATCCGATATCGCCATGTTGGTGTTGTTCCTACGACATCATAATTAATGTTGCTCCAGGACCATCATTGCAACTGACATGTATATATATATATATTGGGGGGGGGGGGCACCCCCTTAGCCCTCCCAGCAGCAAACTAGGCAGCCCCAGTCCAGACCCCCGGGAACCTCGGAACCGCCTTCACCCCTACCATCATCCCCAACTCTATCACCAAGTCAGTACATTGGGCCAACAAGACGTCAGTGGGGAGGCATGCCAATACCAGTGAATAGCCAATAATAGCCAATAATCACCCAATAACACAAATAACCCACTAGAGGTTGTTACCTCTGTTCTCTGCCTACAGCATCCAGCCTTGCCACTGCATTGCTCCTCCTCCAGCACCAGCCCAGGCCGATGGACATACCATCCACCACCCATCTTTTCCCTCTCCATCTCTCTACCCCTTCCTTCCTTCCTCCCTCTACACCTACCCCTCTCGCAGAACCAGACCAGAACCAGGAACCTTTCGTCACCACACCAGAAGAGGCATGGATGAAGGACCAAAGATCTAGACCTACACTCGGAGTGAGCAGGCCAAATGGGAGTACCATCACTGGCCTCTGTGTCCTGGGCTTCCAAGTGTGCCTGCTCATGCCTCAGGTTTCCTTCCTCCTATCTACAGATCCAACACCAGTTCTAGCACCAGACCCAGTTCCAGCACCAGAACACCCGAAGAGGCTGCAGAGGAGGGACCAAACACCAGACCTTCACCCTGAGCGAGCAGACCACAAGTGCCACCACTGATCCCCGGGAAAAGGGCTCTGTTGTGTGCCTGCTGCTCCTCAGCTTGTCCTTCCTCCCCTCTGCAGATCCAGTCCCATTCCCAATAGAGATCCCGATTTCCAACACTAGTCCCAGCACCAGGCAAGGATGGACCAGATCAGACCTCCACCCGGATGCGAGCAGGCCACAGCGGAGTACTACCATTGACTACCATTGGGTCTGGGGCTCCTTGGTGTGTCAGCTTGCTCCCCCGGTTGCCCTTACCCCCCTCAACAGACCCAGATCACGACCCAGCACCTGCAGTATACACAGTTCCCGGTTCCTGCTTACCGGTCTACAGTCCCAGCACCAATCATATTACCAGCACAACAACCAGTCCTAGCCCCAACACCAGTACTAACTCAGGTTTTCCCAGTCCCAGCCACAACACCAACCCTGGACACAGCACCAACCATAACTGCCACCTCCATCCAGCAACTGCCAGCCCAGACCCCACCCCTTCCCCCAACACAAATATTTGTCTTGTTCTTAGTTTTCTTTTCATTTAATCGTTTGATTAGCCAAAGTTGGATTGATTACTTACTGTTTGAAATTTATTTTATTTAGAAATGTACCTTAATAATATGAATTTCCTTTTAATAAATGAATAGAACATTTTAAACTGTAATGAATTCAGGAAAAAAATTATAAAATGACCTTGTGTTAATTGAGAATGGTTGCCTTAAACAGTCTCTTCTTAGGGACCACCAGCTGTTCCAGAGGTAGCTCACTTGATTCAATTAGCCAATTAACACAATATAATATGGCTGACCACAACCGTAAGGTTCTCCAGAGGGTAGTGAGGTCTGCACAACGCATCACCGGGGGAAACTACCTGCCCTCCAGGACACCTACACCACCCGATGTCACAGGAAGGCCATAAAGATCATCAAGGACAACAACCACCCGAGCAACTGCCTGTTCACCCCGCTATCATCCAGAAGGCGAGGTCAGTACACGTGCATCAAAGCAGGGACAGAGACTGAAAAACAACTTCTATATCAAGGCCATCAGACTGATAAACAGCCACCACTAACATTGAGTGGCTGCTGCCAACACACTGACTCAACTCCAGCCACTTTAATAATGGGAATTGATGGCAAATGATGTAAAATATATCACTAGCCACTTTAAACAATGCTACCTAATATAATGTTTACATACCCTACATTATTCATCTCATATGTATACGTATATACTGTACTCTATATCATCTACTGCATCTTTATGTAATACATGTATCACTAGCCACTTTAACTATGCCACTTTGTTTACATACTCATCTCATATGTATATACTGTACTCAATACCATCTACTGTATCTTGCCTATGCCGCTCTGTACCATCACTCATTCATATATCTTTATGTACATATTCTTTATCCCCTTACACTTGTGTCTATAAGGTAGTAGTTTTGGAATTGTTAGCTAGATTACTTGGTTATTACTGCATTGTCGGAACTAGAAGCGCAAGCATTTCGCTACACTCGCATTAACATCTGCTAACCATGTGTATGTGACAAATAAATTTGATTTGATTTTGATTCGATTTTATAGCCGCCATCTCCTCCTGTGACAGAGGATACACGTGACTCCTGGGAAGTGCAGCGCCTACCAGGAGATTTATCGCGCAATCCCCCTGTCGATGGGGTGGTAATTGAGTCGCCCTCTTTTTACAGAAGGCGAGTGCCAAATCGGCATATTCGGGGGGAATGTGCATGGTGGAAACCTGGTTTGGGCTTTCCACCGTAGTGGCACCTAATGAAACACCTACACACCTCCCTGAACACTGACAGGACCATCCCTTGAGAGCCCTCTGTTGCCATGAAAGAATAGAATCATGAGAGGCCAACCAGGGAAGGCCCAACACAACAGGAAACGCAGGAGAGTCGATCAGGAAGAGACTAATTCTCTCCCCGTGACCCCCCTGCGTTCTCATAGCAATGGGAGCTGTGACCTCCCTAATTAGCCCCAACCCCAAAGGACGACTATCTAAGGCATGTACAGGGAAGGGAACATCAACAGGAACAATAGGAATCCCTAATCTCTGTGGCAAGGAGCGGGGAATAAAGTTCCCAGCTGCGCCTGAATCTATTAGCGCCCTATGCTGGGAATGCGGGGAGAACTCAGGAAATTCCATAGGTAACCACATGTGTGCAACAGGGGGCTCTGGGTGAGTTGTGTGCCTACTCACCTGGGATGACCCGCCAGTGCTCCGCCTGCTACCTCGACTTCCTGGAGAACCACCCCAGCACCGACCAGCAGTGTGCCCTCTGCGGTCACAGCTGGTGCAGGGAATGGTCCCCCATCCGGCCCCCCTCATTGCAGCCCCTCCCAACTCCATCGGTGTTGGATCCAAGGTGCTGGGAAATGGAACGGATGGACCCCGATCCGGATGTCCGTGGGAGGCCAACAGGTTATCCAGACGGATAGACAAGCCCACCAGCTGGTCCAGGTTGAGAGTGGTGTCCCTGCAGGCTAGCTCCCTACGAACATCCTCTCGTAAACTACACCTGTAGTGGTCGATCAGGGCCCGCTAAGTCCATCCCGCATCAGCTGCCAGAGTTCTGAAGTCCAGTGCGAACTCTTGAGCGCCTCTCATCCCCTATCTTAGATGGAACAATCTCTCTCCCGCCGCTCTCCCTTCAGGTGTATGATCAAAAACTGCCCGGAAGCGGCGGGGGAAGTCCTCGTAGTCGGGCCTTCCCTTCCCCAGATGGCGTTGGCCCACTCCAGGGCTTTTCCAGTCAGGCAGGAGATGAGGGCGTTCACTCTCTCACGTCCCGAAGGGGCTGGCCGAACAGCTGCCAGGTAGAGCTCCAGCTGGAGTAGGAACCCCTGGCACCCGGCAGCTGTTACGTCATACGCTCCCGGGAGTGAGAGCCGAATCCCACTGGGTTCTGACTACGGAGGGGTGGACATCGGTGTAGGTTGAGGTGCGGGCGGAGGTGATGATGGTGTATTTACAGGAAAGCCCCCTCTCTCCCATCTGTCCATTGTTTGCAGCACGCGATCCATGGCTGTCCCTAGACTTTGTAACATGGTCGCGTGCTGCTGGACGTGCTCCTCTACTGGGAGAGAAGGGCTGGCTGCACCTGCTGACTCCATTTGACTGGTCCGTGATTCTGTCAGCGATTGGGGGCAGAGATGTAGTGGAGTCAGGCGCAGGACACAGGTTTGAGCAATAACTGAGTTTACTCACAAAATACAAGCAATATTCCAAATAGGAAAATACATACAAACTAACACCTACAACCACCACTAAGACACCAACAATCACGGACAGAACAGAAATGTATGCCAGAGGGTTAAATAAGGAACATGATATGGGAATTGAAACCAGGTGTGTGTAATACAGACAAAACAAAATGAAAATGAAACATGGATCGGTGGTGACTAGAAAGCCGGTGCGTCGACACCAGAACACCACCCGAACAAGGAGAGGGGCCGACTTCGGCGGAAGTCGTGACAGTTTCTTTATAAACCTCTGAAATAAATATATTTTTTAACATTAAGCTCAACGTCAAATTACTTTAACAATCAGCGGGGATAGAGCAGCTTGCTGTGGAGCAAGAAAGCTATTAAATCTCTAGGAAAGTTGTTAAGAGAAAATAGTCACAGTCGTCTAAGGCACTGCATCTCGGTGCTTGAGGCATCACTACTGACACCATTGTTTGATATCAGGCTGTATAACAACAGTCTGTGATTGGGAGTACCATAGGGCGCGCACAATTGGCCCAGTGTCGTCCGGGTTTGGCTGGTGTAGGCTGTCATTGTAAATAAGAATTTGTTCTTAACTGTCTTGCCTAGTTAAATAAAGGTTAAATTAAAAAAATACATGAATTATATAGCCTAATATCTTTGTCATTACAAGCTGGAAAATAATGGATAATTAAATGTAACAAGTCCTTTGAGATCAGGTCTGACTGTAATGATATGGCTTCAGAGTAGGAAAATGTATATAGTGCACTAATTTTGACCAGGGCTCTGTTCAAACGTAGTGCACTATATAGAGACTAGTGTGCCATTGCAGAAGCAGCCAGAGTCTGTCCTTTCTCCCTGAAGCAGCAGACTAGAGCTCAGCCACAGCCAGACAAGGACAGGACAGCCATCTTATAACACCGACCCATTACTAACATAGCCTACAAGAGACAAGTATTCCTTCAGCAGTTCCACTAATTACTGCTAGCCAGACAATGTCAATCAATCTCTATTAATTATTAAACCCCTTGGGAGAGAGGGATGGCGTGAGGGAGAGGAAGGGAGGAAGGAGAGAGAAAGGAGAGGGAGAGAGAGGGAAGGATGGATAAATGGATTAAATGAGAGAGGGTACGTCTCTCATAGCTTGACACATAATGAGAGCCTGATAATGTATCTGTAGCTTCTCTAATATATCTCACACTGAGATAGTAAAAATGGGGCTGTGACAAAGTACAGCTTATCTAAGCACTTATCACGACCACGGTACCCTTGAACAGGGGCAGTGGAGATAGGTGGATGGGAGAGCGAAGGGAGTTATTGGAACACAATGAGTGGTAGAGAGAGGAGTGTAGAGGAAATTTAAGAAAGCTGATGATAGAAAAGGAGGGAGAGGGGAGAGGAGTGAGGGTAGGAATGAAGAGAGGAGGAGAGGAGGGAGAAAGAGGGAGAGAAGAGGAAATGGTACAGAATGAAAGTGATAATGCATAGCATTAGTGCTACTATTACAGAGGGATAAAGCATCAGCACAGAACCTCATCTCTTTACCTCTTTACATCTCACTGGCTAATCTGCCATTAAATAGAAGACAGGAAAAGAGGAGGAGGGAGGGATGGGATTGCATTCCCAGAAGATGCAAGAGTTGCGAGAGAGTAAGAAAGAAAGGGATGGAGGGGAGAGATGAGGTTTGGAATATGGAGAGAAGGATAGAAGGAATGAGGTATGGGATAGAAGGAGAGATGAGGTGGGGGATAGGGTGAGACGAGGAGAGTGAAGAGGAAAAGAGGAAGAGAGAGAGAGCAAAAGAGAGAGCTGAGGTTAGAGGAGGGGGTGGAGGTATGATTTGTTCCAGCTGCGCTTGATCGATCTGCTCTATTAGCCAGGCATCTGTGTGCAAAAAGCCTATACAAACACTCACCATGGGCTCTTATCCTGTCTCCCTCCTGACTCCCTGAATCTCCCCACATTCTCCCCACTCTCTGTGCCCCACACTCTAAACCCCAATATTTAAAAAAAATCTGTGTTGAGTGATTGATTGATTAATCTTACGATACACAAATATAAACAATTTTCTAAACGAATCCAGTCATTTAGTAGATTTTTATTTATTTATTTACCGAAATGGTTGTTCCAGTTTAAACGTCATTGGCAAGTCATTGGCTTTAAGTTAAAGCCTTATTCTAAAATGGATGACAATACCGCATAATGAAAAAGCAAAAACAGGTTTGTAGAAATGTCTGCAAATGTATAACCCCCCCAGAAATAACACATTTACATAGGTATTCAGACCCTTTTGCTATGAGACTCGAAATTGATCTCAGGTGAATTCTGTTTCCATTGATCATCCTTGAGATGTTTCTACAACTTTAATGGAGTCCACCTTTTGTAAAAACTGATTGGACATGATTTGGAAAGGCAAACACCTGTAAATATATATAGCCAAAGTTCAAATGACAGACATATCTCAACATCAACTGTACAGAGGAGTCTGTGTGAAACAGGGTTTCAATTGCTGCAAAGAAACCACTACTAAAGGACACCAATAATAATAAGAGACTTGCTTTGGCCAAGAAACATGAACAATGGATGTTAGACTGGTGGAAATATGTCCTTTGGTCTGATTAGTCCAAATGTGAGATTTTTGGGTCCAACTGCCGTATCTTCGTGAGACGCAGAGCAGGTGTACGGATGATCTCCGCATGTGTGGTTCTCAACGTGAAGCATGGAAGAGGAGGTGTGATGGTGTTGGGGTGCTTTGCTGGTGACAATGTCAGTGATTTATTTAGAATTCAAGGTACACATAACCAGCATGGCTACCACAGCATTCTGCAGCAATACGCCATCCCATCCGGTTTGCACTTTGTGCTACTATCATTTATTTTTCAACAGAACAATGACCCAAAACACACCTCCAGGCTGTGTAAGGGCTATTTGACCAAGAAGGAGAATGATGGAGTGCTGTATCAGATGACCTGGTCTCCACAATCAATTGACCTCGCCCCAAATGAGATAGTTTGGGATGTGTTGTACCGCAGAGGGAAGGAAAAGCAGCCAACAAGTGCTCAGCTCAGCATATGTGGAAACTCCTTCAAGACTGTTAGAAAACTATGCCAGGTGAAGCTGGTTGAGAGAATGCTAAAAGTGTGCAAAGCTGTCATCAAGGCAAAAGGTGGCTACTTTGAAGAAACTAAAATATTACATTATTTTAATTTGTTTAACACTTTTTTGATTACTACATGATTCTAAATGTGTTATAGCATAGTTTTGATGTCTTCACTATTATTCTACAATGTAGAAAATAGTTTTAAAAAATAAAGAAAAACATTGAATGAGTAGGTGTTTCCAAACTTTTGACTGGTACTATACTTCCGATAAAGTGATAGACCCATCAGCACACTGCTTTTAAGTTTGCTGCTGACGCTGTTTTTTTGCTGTTGACGCATGCCTCGGAGTTCCAGTATCAAACGTAACATCAATGTAGCACTCACTTCTATAATCAGGAAGTGCTTTGCCAGACAAGTTAAGGATCATTTCACCTCCACCTTACATGACACCCTAGACCCACTTCAATTTGCATACCGCCCCAACAGATCCACAGACGATGCAATCGCCATCGCACTGCACACTGCCCTGTCCCATCTGGACAAGAGGAATACCTATGTAAGAATGCTGTTCATTGACTACAGCTCAGCCTTCAACACAATAGTACCTTCCAAGCTTATCATTAAGCTCCGGACCCTGGGTCTAAACCCCGCCCTGTGCAACTGGGTCCTGTAATTCTAGACGGGCCGCCCCCAGGTGGTGAAGGTAGGAAACAACACTTCCTCTACACTGATACTCAACACAGAGGCCCCACAAAGGTGTGTGCTCAGGCCCCTCCTGTACTCCCTGTTCACCCATAACTGCGTGGCCATGCACGCCTCCAACTCAATCATCAAATTTGCAGACGAGACAACAGTAGTATCCCTGATTACCAACAATGACAAGACAGCCTACAGGCTGTGAGGGCCGTGGCGAAATGGTGCCAGGAAAATAACCTCTTCCTCAACGTCAACAAAATGAAGGACCTGACCGTGGACTTCAGAAGACAGCAGAGGGAGCATGCCCTGATCCACATCGACGGGATCGCAATGGAGAAGGTGAACAATTTCAGTTCCTCAGCATACACATCACTGACAATCTGAAATGGTCCAACCACACAGACAGTGTGGTGAAGAAGGCTCAACAGTGCCTCTTCAACCTCAGGAGACCCTCACAAACCTTTACATATGCACCATTGAGAGCATCCTGTTGGGCTGTATTATCGCCTGGCACTGCAAATGCACCGCCCGCAACCACAGGGCTCTCCAGAGGGTGGTGCAGTCTGCCCATCGCATCACTGGGGGCGCACTGTCTGCCCTCCAGGACACCTGCAGCACCCGATGTCAAAAGAAGGTCAAAAAGATCATCAAGGACTTCAACCACCCGAGCCACGGCCTGTTCCCCATGCTATCATCCAGAAGCCAAGGTAAGTACAGATGCATCAAAGCTGGGACTCAGAGACTGTGGGCATTCTATGTTGGATGTCTTGTTTGTCTATTTCTATGTCTGGCCTGATATGGTTCTAAATCAGAGGCAGGTGTTAGTCATTGTCTCTGATTGGGAACCATATTTAGGTAGCTTGGTTGTCACTGTGTGTTTGTGGGTGATTGTTCCTGTCTCTGTGTTTTGCATCAGATAGGACTGTTTTAGGTTTTCCACGTTTGTTGTTTTGTTAGTTTATTCGTGTACAGTTTCTTTATTAAAGTACAATGAATAACAACCACGCTGCATTTTGGTCCGCCTCTACTTCACCTAAAGAGAACCGTTACAACAAAAGCCAGCCAGGTCACCCGTGATACAAGTCAGTGATTGAAGTCCATCCATGTCTGACGACATCAGAAGATGACATGGAAACCGACCCCCTAGGGGCAACAGTGAGTGCTGTTAAAACTTGTTTGGGATAGGGTCTAGTTTCCTGAATTTCCACATGACTGACTGACATGCCCAAAGTAAACTGCCTGTTACTCAGGCCCAGAAGCCAGGATGTGCATTTAATTGGTAGCATTGGATAGACAATACCTTGAAGTTTCTGAAATGGTTAAAAACATGTTTGAGACTATAACAGAATTGATATGGCAGGTGACAATCTGAGTCTGTGGATATAGATGCATCCAATTCAGATATCTCTATCTCTAGATATCTTAAACTGAAGGATTTTTAAATAATGCTAGTTTTAATACAAATAATGTGTCCCAAACCTTTTGCTCCCCTAAAATGCACATCAACTGATGTGGATGAAAATACCCTCAAATTAAATCAGACAGTCTGAAATTTAACTTCGGTCATAGTTTAATTTCAAATCCAAACTTTCGAAGTTTAAAGCCAAAAGAAGAACAAATGCTTCACTGTCCCAATAATTATGGAGGGCACTGTTTAATAAAGGCATCCTCATGCTTCCCAGACGAAAAAGTTTGGAAGAGTTTTTGCATGTATATTGACACCATTTGGTTACGTTTTTGTTCGTTTAGGACTTTGTTGAGGTTTTTTTCCGGTTGTTCGGGGACACAATATTTTTTATTTTGGCAAGTTGAAGTTCGGAGCCGAAGACTACGCCCCTTCATCGGTGATTGGTCAACAGTAGGAATCCTTCAAGCAAGTCTTTGATGTCATTCAATGATATGACTCATTTTCACGCACATTCTTTCATTGAGAAATACTGCACCAAACGTGTTAGTTAGATGTAAAATTGGCCAACTAAGGCCTC
Source organism: Oncorhynchus tshawytscha (assembly GCF_018296145.1). Classification (NCBI taxonomy): domain Eukaryota; kingdom Metazoa; phylum Chordata; class Actinopteri; order Salmoniformes; family Salmonidae; genus Oncorhynchus; species Oncorhynchus tshawytscha. The sequence continues at coordinate 12,398,283 of NC_056461.1, read as the reverse complement.
CTCTGCAAAAATGTCAAGATTAATGACAGATTTCTTGAGTTATCTTAGATTAATTCTGACTATTTTGAGGAAGTGTATTCTGGCTACTGCGTCTCAAAGTGGACAAACAGTACTATTGATGCTTTTTTATAGTTTTTCAAGCAAAGGCCTTTTAAGGGAGTATGGGAGCACACTCGTTCGGTTCGGCTAGCCGAGTTCAGATAGATGCCAGCTGAACTGAAGCATGCTGATGCCTTAGGAACCACTGCCTTCTGTCACCTGGAAGATTTATCATGATTACAGTAAACCAATGGTTTGCTCCTTACTCTCTACTACACTACTCTGTTCATGCTACGCTTCTCCTCACTACTGAACTCAATCATAGCTGCATTCATGACAAATGTCATAAAGGTCTGCCAATGCAAAAACCTGATAAAAATGAATTTATATGAGTGCTGTAAGTACAGACATTGTTTGCCCACTGGGAAATTAATATCTAACTAATCAATGACCACAGTGTAGAGTTTGGAGTTTGTGACAGCAACTATGTGAGCTTATGTATCCTGGGATTTCGGGTGATCTTCTAAGTAGAATAACTTTCTAACAACTCTTGTGTAGCTTGTGAGCATCATAAAGCAAAACATGTGCGTGTTTGTGAGAGTCTCAGCTTTTCGGACACTACAGACAACAACAAAAAAGACCAAGCCCTGGGCCCCTTTGGGATCCACCCTCGTTTGGAAACCCCTATATCTAGAATGCAGTATTTATTTCTAGATTAGAACTCCATTTCCTAGATACCCCCGCCGTCATAGGTAGTAGGCTGGGGATGAGGTGATACATAAACATCCGCTCTGAACGCAGTCTAGGCTGTGGGAAGTTCAACACTGAAAGTGGATGCCATAACAGCTACGTTCAAAATTGGAAAGATGATAGAATCGATTCTCTTACAATGTCTTTAGAACAAGTAAAAATGTGATATTTGTTATGAATCTCATTTTTATAGGAAAATAAAAAGTGTTTGTTTTTTAGCCAGAAAGTTAGCAATGTAAGTTAGGCTACAGGGTTATAACGTCATTATAGCAATCTAGTTACTGCCTTAATGTGAATTTATCTGCCTGGTAAAAGATTTGATTGCAATCTGTCGATAGCTAGCAAGCTAACTTGATACATTAACTAGTTATCACACTTGTGGAAAAAAGCAGATTAAAACAATGCATTTTGATTTTCAAAGTGTCGCATTCATAGAAAATAGCTTGCCTTTGGCCTACTTGGTAACATTAGTCCTTTTCCCTTCTGACTTCAATACGGGGTATGGCCCCTTGCATTCTCATGAGCAAGCTGGTAGTCCTCCTTAGCAAGCTATGCTTCTCAAACATACCTTGTTTTGTGAAATATTTGTAAGTACATGTGCCTGATTGCCCAGTGCAGGAAAAACAAACAAAGCTCCCATTATTTGATGTAATATACCTTAATGTGAACAAGACAAGTGGTGCCAAATGTGCACCAAAGTAAAAAGTAAATAAATTGTACCATGAGTATGATGTAGGCTACAACACATTCAAATACATTTTATGTTAATCAAGAACAACCACTGCAAAATTTCATTGGATATCTATACAAGTGGTGATTTTATTAGCTACATTGGTAATCAAGATGTTGTGTAGCCTATTGATTGTAGAAGTGTGACAGTCTACCCTCCTGCATCAGAATCAGAATAAAATAACATGTACTTAAAATTAAAATGTATTCCTAAGTGTTGTTTACATGTGTTTTTTCTGTAGGATTCTAGTTTTGAACAGCAACAGTCCCCATTTGCCATGGGCAGAGAAGCTAAAAGTAAGGGAAGAGGTAGGCGTAGGACTGCAGAAAAATTGGAAAAGGAAGACCGTGAAAGGCTGCCCGACTGACAGAGGCTGACCCAGATGAAGGTTGGTGAAAATCTTTCACTTACCCATTTCACAACATTCAAATCATATTGCGCAATATTTTACTTCATTCTGTAATGATGTTTTTATTTTTTAACTATCAATACATTTGAGAGTTGTCCTTTGAAAGGTGAGTGGTGCTGGAACCGGTCGCTACCCGTCTATCTGGAGTGATGTTAGACATAATGGATTTGCGGAGGCCTATCCCAGGGTCTCCAGACTTCCCAAACCAAGGACAGCCCCGCTGGTGCACCTGCCTGAATTGCCAGGAGATGCCCACTGACCTGGAGAGGAAGTCCTGAGTCCAGGGTCTGACAGATGTGTGAGCAGGATGGCACGCATGGAACTTTTTTGTCTGGAGTAGGGGATTTTGCGGCTAGTCCGAATTGTTAGAAATGACATTGGGCGATCTGCAGGATCCAGCCACAGACCACAAGGAGTACCAACACGCAACATATAGAAAATATGTTGTTTGGCAGTATGGAGCCCTGGGACAAGGAACAGAGTGGTGATCCCAAGCTGTTGTTTGCTGATCTCCTAGTGCAATAAACAGACTTCATTCCTAATAGGCTGTAGAGCTCTGATGTCCTCACTCCGTCAGACAGCACAACAAAATCAACATCCAGCACCAAGAAAGACGATAACAATGTGGACAAATGTTCTTTCACATACTGTCTGACAGTACTAACAGAGACAGAACCAAATTCACAGACCGCTAAATACTTGAATCCCAAATATCCTGCATCTTACAACACATAACTGCTGCAATTTCAACACTGCACTCTTCTATTTATTTATTACCAAGTATGTTTACACGTGTTCACTTGTCCACTACACTCCAATGTTGTTCATTTGTATCCCAATTAGGAATAATATTAAATTTGGTGATCATTGTATATAGTTTTGCTTGTGTCAATTTTTAACTACTTCTGGGCAATAGCAGTTCAGTACTTTACCATTTCAGTACTTAATAGGAATGTTATTTTGTCTTATGGCATTTTTACACAACTGCTATTGCTTAGTTTATTTAAAAAATAATAATAATAATATTTTGAGAAGGATACAGAGACTATCTTGTATTCTTTTAGAATTTCCGTAAATCAACCTTTATTTGACCTGATCTGTGTAATCATCCAGACTTATTTCATACTGTACTTAGACCAGAGTAGTCTATTCCTGAACACCTACCCTCCTATAGGTTAGGTAAACCCTTCAGGAGCACAGATGTCCAGGAAGAGAGTAGTTTAGTAAATAATTCTAAAACCATTCCAAAAGTACAATAATGATTTCTATATGTTAGATAAAGAATGCACAAATATTGTTTCTCACACAAGTTTAAGGTTGCCCACACAAACGTCCCTTATTCACTTATGATTCACAGGTTTGTTTGTTGCCCCCCCCTCTTGTTAAGGATAGGGTCTAGTTTCCTGAATTTCTGCCTGACTGACGTGCCCGAAGTAAACTGTCTGTTACTCAGGCCCAGAGGCCATATGCATATAGTTGGTAGCATTGGTTAGAAAACACTTTGAAGTTTCTAAACCTGTTAAAATAATGTCTGAGACTGTAACATAATTGATATGGCAGGCAGGTGAAATACCAACCAGAATGTATTTTTTGAGGTCCCAGGCTTTACAATGGAAAGCTATAGGTCCCATGTCTCCCAGATTGCAATTCCTTTGGCTTCCACTAGATGTCAACAGTCTTTATTCAAGGTTTCAAGCTTGTTTTTTGAAAAACAATCAAAAAAATTGAGTTTTGGTGAAGAGCGCACCGGAACAATATCAGTCTTTCAGCACGCGAGGGAGAGGTCACGCACTTACTAATTTTGCTTTCCCTTTGAACATACTACTTTCCACATGAAATATTATAGTTTATTTACATTTCAGAGTACCTGAGGATTCAATAGAAACAATTTGACTTGTTTGGATGAAGTTTTACGGTAGCTTTTTGGACTCCGTTGTCTGCATGTTGAACAAGTGGAATACTGAAATCGATGGCGCCAATTAAGTGAGCCTCTGAGTTTCAGGTGCACAGCAGAGATGTTAATGACACGATCAATCGCAAAGGGACGAATGAATCTGGGGACCTCGACGAGAGCCATACCCTTTGGCCTGGAGTGTAGACTGGAGGCACGGCGACAGTTAGCTTGGGATTGGGTCCTGGCGGAGACACGGTGAAGGGCAGACCAGGCCCTCCAGTTGCAATGACAACGGCGCATGTGATGGACTGATGGACTGATCTCAACCTCTTGGGCAGGGAACAAGGGGGGTTGATAGCCCAGTCACACTCAAAAGGTGACATACCTGACGAGGCGTTGATGAGGGTGTTGTGGGCTCCCAGGGTAGCTGAGCACTCCAGGAGGAATTGTTAGCCAAAGTCACACATCGTAGGGCAGTCTCCAGCTCCTGGATGGCCCGTTCGGTCTGGCCGTTGATCTGGGCGTGATATCCAGATGAAAGACTAACATTAATACCAAGTGCTGAACAGAAGGATCTCCATACCTGGAATGTAAACTGGGGTCCCCTGTCGGAAACGATGTCAGTGGGAATGCCATGCAGCCGAAACACATGGGATACCAGCAGGTCCACTGCCTCCCTGGAGGATTGAAGATTGGAGAGGGGAATAAAGTGAGCTGCTTTGGAAAATCTGTCGATAATGGTGAGGATGACTGAGTTACCGTTAGACGGGGGAAGGCCAGTGACGAGCTATGTGTGACCAGAGGCAACTGGGTATGGGAAGAGGGTGAAGCAGACTGGAATTGGGTTTGGTGGAGGTTTTGTTCCGGGCATAGACTGAGCAGACTGAGACGAACTCTCTGACGTCTCTCTCCATGGTGGGCCACCAAAAGCGCTGACGCAGGAAGGCGACAGTCCAGTTTATGCCAGGGTGACAGGTGTGGTGAGTAGAATGGGCCCACTGAAGAACTTCAGAGTGAACTGAATCTGGAACAAACAGAGCCTTTCTAGGACCGTGACCGGAGAGGGCGTCAGGCTTGGTATTCTTAGATAAGTGAGTGTGAAGTTGAATCTTCCAAAGAACAATGCCCACCTGGCCTGCCGGGAGTTCAGACGTTTGGTGGTCTGGATGTAGGACAGATTTTTGTGGTCCATACACACAATGAAGGGGGGAACTGAGCCTCTCCAACCAGTGACGCCACTCCTCAAGAGCCAGCTTCACAGCAGGAAGTTCCCGGTTACCTATGTCAACATTTCTTTCTGCAGGTGAGAGCTTGCAGGACAAGAAAGAACATGGGTGGAGCTTCTGATCAGAGGGGGAACGTTGAGACAGAACTCCACCTACCCCGGTGTCGGAGGTGTCCACCTCGCCGACAAACTGGAGTTCTGGGTCTGGCTGGGTGAGGATCGGAGCGGAAGTGAAGCAGCGCTTGAGTTCCTGGAACGCTGTCTCTGCCTCAGGGGACCAGTGGAATGGAGTGGAGGTGGAGGTGAGAGGGGCTGCCAAAAGGCTGTAATCACAGATGAAACTTCTGTAAAAATTGGTAAACCCCAGGTAACGCTGTAGCTGCTTCAGATTCGAGGGCACAGGCCACTCTGTGACAAGGGGTAGGGTCCTTCCATAACTGTCCTTGTGCAATTATGTAACCCAGGATGGACACAGAGGATGCATGAAACTCACATTTCTTAGCCTTAACAAAAAGCTTATACTCCAATAGCTGTTGGAGAACTTGGCAAACTTGTTGCTGGTGAGCCTCAGAGTCCTTAGAAAAAATGTAATCGTCATCCACATAGACAAAAACCAAGCATCCAATCACATCCCTCAGAATATCATTTACCAGGTTCTGGAAAACAGCAGCAGCGTTAGCGAGACCAAAAGTCATGACCAAATACTCAAAGTGTCCAAGTGATATGTTGAATGCCGTTTTCTACCCGTCCCCCTCTCTGATGTGGACAAGGTGGTAGGGATTCCGGAGGTTGAGTTTAGTGAACACTGTGGCACCATGGAGGGGGGCAAAAGCAGAACTGATGAGTGGCATGGGATACTTGATCCTAACAGTGATACTATTCAGCCCACGGTAGTCTATGCACGGCCTCAGTGACCCATCTTTTTTCTTGACAAAGAAAAATCAGTCCCTACCGGTGAGGAAGAAGGCCTGATATGTCCTGCAGCCAGGGAATCCTGGATGTACCCCTCCATAGACTATTGCTCGGGGCGATAGAGGTTATACAACTGGCTACAGGGGAGAGGAGCTCCAGGCTGGAGGTCAATAGCGCAGTCGTTACAGCCGATGAGGCGGCAAAGACAGAGTGTGGTGCTTGCTGAACACAGGAGCTAGATTGTGATACTCTGGAGGAACTGATGACATGTCTGGGGGTTCTGGAATGGGCTGGGGCACAGACAAGGCAGGGGGAAGGGCAGAGTGTAGACAAATAGAGTGACAAAATGTACTCCAAGTGGTGACCCTTCCCGCAGTCCATTGATCTGTGGGTTGTGCAGCTTTAACTTCTTTGGGACTGGGGGGGCAGTATTGAGTAGCTTGGATGAATAAGGTGCCCAGAGTAAACTGCCTGCTACTCAAGCCCAATTGCTAATACATGCATCTAATTAGATTTGGATGGAAAACACTCTGAAGTTTCTAAAACTGTTTGAATTATGTCTGTGAGTATAACAGAACTCATATGGCAGGCAAAAACCTGAGAAAAAATGGGAAATTCTTTTCCTATCAAATATACAGTGACTATGCGGTCCTATTGCACTTCCTAAGGCTTCCACTAGATGTCAACAGTCTTTAAAACCTTGTTTGATGCCTCCACTGTGAAGGGGGGGAATGAGAGCTCATTGAGTCATGGGTCTGGCAGAGTGCCATGAGCTGCTCATGCGTTCCATCGCATTTATACAGACAAAGGAATTCTCCGGTTGAAACATTATTGAAAATGTATGTTAAAAACATTCTAAAGATTGATTCTATACTTCGTTTGACATGTTTGTACGAACTGTAATAAGACTTTTCGTCTGAACTTTCGCCTATACTTGCCCGAGGCGTCGTGAGTTTGGATTGTGTACTAAATGCGCAAACAAAAAGGAGGTATTTGGACATAAATGATGGACTTTATCGAACAAATCAAACATTTATTGTGGAACTGGGACTCCTGGGAGTGCATTCTGATGAAGATCATCAAAGGTAAGTGAATATTTATAATGCTATTTCTGACTTGGTTGACTCCACAACATGGCGGATATCTGTATGGCTTGTTTTGTTGTCTGAGCACTGTACTCAGATTATTGCATTGTGTGCTTTTTTGGTAAAGCTTTTTTGAAATCTAACACAGCGGTTGCATTAAGGAGAAGTGGATCTAAAATTCCATGCACAACACTTGTATCTTTTAGCAATGTTTATTATGAGTATTTCTGTAAATTGATGTGGCTCTCTGCAAAATCACCGGATGTTTTGGAACTACTGAAAGTAACGCGCCAATGTAAACTGAGATTTTTGGATATAAATATGAACTTTATCGAACAAAACATACATGTATTGTGTAACATGAAGTCCTATGAGTGTCATCTGATGAAAATCATCAAAGGTTAGTGATTCATTTTATCTCTATTTCTGCTTTTTGTGACTCCTCTCTTTGGCTGGAAAAATGGCTGTGTTTTTTTGTGACTAGGTACTGACCTAATATAATCGTTTGGTGTGCTTTCGTCGTAAAGCCTTTTTGAAATCGGACATTGTGGCTGGATTTACAACAAGTTTATTTTTAAAATGTTGTGAAATACTTGTATGTTTGAGGAATTTTAATTATGGGATTTCTGTTGTTTTGAATTTGGCGCCCTGCACTTTTACTGGCTGATGTTGAGGTGGGATGCTACCGTCCCGAATATTCCAGAGAGGTTAACCAAGGATGGCCAAGAACCAGGGGAAAGCGAGGGCAGTCGATTATGTGGAGATCGAACCTTTCCTGGTGATCCCCAGAGAGACACAGGATGACCGGTACGGTTCTCACACTGACACAGGCGAGGAGCTGTCCATTGAGAGCGTTGGCATCGATGGGTGAATCGAGTGGAACAGTGTCCAGACCCAACTGGGTAACAACACCTCGGTCCAGGAAACTCTCGTCGGCACCCAAGTCGATGTGGGCAGGTAGAGAAAAAGCCTGGCTTTGCCATACAAGAGTGCCCTCTATAGCAATGGTCTGGGGGAAGATGGAACGGCGCTTTGACTCAACAGTATATCCCCCACAACAGCTGAGCCACCCCCTTTAGCTGGCTTCAGTGAACAAGTGAAGATAAAGTGACCAACCTGGCCACAGTATAGGCAGCTCCTAGTGCTGACTTGCCGCTGCCTCTCCTCAGGAGAGAGACGGGCCCGATCGAGCCGTTCGGGTTCTGCATTCTCTCTCCGATGCTCACGGAGATGGTTGTCGATGCGGATGGCGAGATAGATGAGCTCCTCGAGTCCATCAGACTCATTCCTGGACACCAACTCATCCTTGATGGTTTTGGTGGGAGTGTTCTGGAATGCTCCTTGAAGGGCCTCATTCCAGCCGCTCTTAGTGGCGAGGGTGCAAAACTCGATCGCCATCTCAGCGACACTATGGGAGCTTTGATGGAGGGACAGGAGTTGCTTGGTAGCATTCTTACCACAGACAGGGTGGTTGAAGACTCTCCTCTGTGAAGCTGGAATAGGAGGAGCAGACAGGGGACTGTTTCACCCACACAGCCGTGGCCCAAGAAAACACTGCTCCACAAAGGCTGCCAATCAGGAAGGAACTTGGCCCGTTCGGTAGCATAAGTGTAGGGCTGTTGCTCGTATACCAGCGAACATTGTAACTAAAATACGCTGCAAGCTCCGAGGTTGCAGTCTTAACGCTCGGGGGCCAGAAAGAACAGCTCAAGGAGCAGAGGGGGAAGTTTCCGGGGGAAGTTTCGGCCCTGCAGGTCAGGCAGGCTCCGTGAAAACTCCTTGATGTGCTCCAGAAGGGACCAGAGTCAGAGCGGCCAGAGATTACGATCTGGCCATGTGGAAGTGGCAGGACTGAGTATTTGTAGAGGTCTTGATTATGGAACAGGTTGCAGCTGGTGGGGATCTGCTCTGACTTCAGCACACCTGTCTCCGCCCACACAATCACACACACACTCACAGAGAGAGGGAGAGGGAGAGAGCACTGGGGGAGTGGCAGCAGGTCAAGGAGACACCGGATGAGCAATAGAGGGCGTGGCAGGGGCAGATGTGACACAGACATTTCCAGGGAGAGAAAGTCCAGTACACAAGTCAGACACCACCAAAGCAAATCGACATTACTAATGAAATGTTAATACGCGCCTGCGTCGTGGTAATATCCTGTATTACTAAACATTGAGAGAGCAAACCACACACAAGTCAGAGTTATATTATAAAGTCCATCTTTAATTATATGAGCTTCACCATAGCCCTTTTTGACTCTCAGATCAATTCAGTGTCTATAAATGAATTCTCTGAGAGTGTCAACATAATGGCAACTGAGATCCTTTATAGCAAAGTCCACCCCCTAGTCGACATGACAAATCAGAAGTCTAGGAAAACTGCACAAAGGAAGAATTGTACTTGAGAGAGGAGTATCCCATCCAGATAGCATTGGCTACAAATTATCGTTCAGTTTGGTCTCTTTAGGTGAGATTCTAATCTCGTTCTTGGTACCACTTAGAACCAAAACATTACTGCATCCAATGGCATATATCAATTGTCAATTCTAGATACTTCCATCTCAAATACACCCCCTCCTGGACAAGATCAGAAAAGACAGTGAGCCTCTTAGGTCATATACTAGGTCAAGATAAGGGCAATCTCAGAGGAGACATACAATAGTTCCAGACACTGCCATACTCCTCCCCCCAATGGGAAAAGTAGGGAGTGACTGGTGTACAGACATTGTGGAGCCCTTCACATGGTTTAACAGATACATTCACATATGAAGACAAGCCTGACCTCTCCCCTCTCTGGGCCCCAAGTGACTAAGCCCCAGCAGAGCAGGGATAACAGCAAACTACCAACAGTATTATCCAAAAGAAGACATCTCACATAAGCATAAGCAAATTTCTCACATAAGCATTATTATGTACATAAAACATCTTATTTATCAATGTTACCTAACTAATTCTGATTCAGCCACGACACCTGGTATGCATATTGTTTGTGATTACAAAGACAAACATCAGCAGCTATTGTCCCACAATCATCATACTGCTCATGATTAAAATATGCAATTTACATAACAGGGAAAGGACCATTCCAAACTGTTTAAATTACATTGTCAAAATCAGAACCATGCGCTAACGAGCATAACAGTATAGTCGTCTCATTTACATTGTAATGCTTTTATCTCTTAATGTAGGGTTGGACAAAATCCATGACTCTTTCGGATACCACAGAATAATCAACAATATTGTATAAGTTTGCAATGCTGTATGTGCATTCAGAAAGTATTCAGACCCCTTGAATTTTACAGCCTTATTCTAAAATGGATTAAAAAATGTTTTGTCATCAATCTACACACAACAGCTAATAATGAAAAAGCAAAACAGGTTTTTAGAAAACTGAAATACCATATTCACATCAGTATTCAGACCCCTTACTCGGGGTCGGTACTTTGTTGAAGCACCTACTCATTAGGGCCGAAATCTGCATATGTGCGTCAATGCAGACCTCCTTCAACTATACCTCCAAGAGGAGCTGGTTAATTGTCCGAATAAAGGCCTGCTTCTCCTTCACGACAGGGTGCCTCTGCGTCTCCCGCTTATATAAGAATGTCACATACACACACAAAAAAATTATTCAGTAATCAGAGAATGAAACATGGAAAGTAGTAAGCCAGAACAAAATACATTGCAAATACTATGTTGATGACATGAAATATAAACTCAGAAAAAAAATAAACATTCCCTTTTCAGGACCCTATCTTTCAAAGATAATTCGTAAAAATCCAAATAACTTCACAGATCTTCACTCTAAAGGAATTAAACACTGTTTCCCATGCTTGTTCAATGAACCATAAACAATTAATGAATATGCACCTGTGGAACGGTCGTTAAGATACTAACAGCTTACAGATGGTAGGCAATTAAGGTCACAGTTATGAAAACTTAGGACACTAAAGAGGCCTTTCTACTGACTCTGAAAACACCTAAAGAAAGATGCCCAGGGTCCCTGCTCATCTGTGTGAACGTGTTTTAGGCATGCTGCAAGGAGGCATGAGGACTGCAGATGTGGCCAGGGCAATAAATTGCAATGTCCATACTGTGAGACACCTAAGACAGCGCGACAGGGAGACAGGACATCAGCTGTTTGTCTTCACAGTGGCAGACCACGTGTAACAACACCTGCACAGGATCGGTACTTCCGAACATCACACCTGCGGGACAGGATGGCAACAACAACTGCACAAGTTACTCCAGGAACGCACAATCCCTCCACCAGTGCTCAGACTGTCCGCAATAGGCTGAGAGAGGCTGGACAGAGGGCTTGTAGACCTGTCGTAAGGCAGTTCCTCACCAGACATCACCGGCAACAACATCGCCTATACAACCCACCGTCTCTGGACCAGACAGGACTGGCAAAAAGTGCTCTTCACTGACAAGTCACGGTTTTGTCTCACCAGGGGTGATGGTCAGATTCATGTATGTCATACAAGGAATGAGCGTTATACCAAGGCCTGTACTCTGGAGCGGGATCGATTTGGAGGTGGAGGGTCCTTCATGGTCTAGGGCGGTGTGTCACACCATCATCGGACTGAGCTTGTTTCATTGCAAGCAATATCAATGCTGTGCGTTACAGGGAAGACGACATCCTCCCTCATGTGATACCCTTCCTGTAGCCTCATCCTAACATGACCCTCCAGCATGACAATCAAACCATCCATAATGCTCATTCTGTGCATGATTTCCTGCAAGACAGGAATGTCAGTGTTCTGCCATGGCCAGTGAAGAGCCCGGCTCTCAATCCCATTGAGCACGTCTGGGACCTGTTGGATCGGAGGGTGAGGGCTAGGCTATTTCCCCCAGAAATGTCCGTGAAATTGCAGATGCCTTGGTGGAAGAGTGGGGTAACATCTCACAGCAAGAACTGGCAAATCTGGTGCAGTCAATGAGGCGGAGGAGATACACTGCAGAACTTAATGCAGATGCTGGCCACAGGATGCATTATTCAATTTCTGTTAGTCACATATCTGTGGAACTTGTTCAGTTGTTGAATCTTGTTATGTTCATACAAATATTTACACAATTTAAGTTTGCTGAAAATAAACGCAGTTGACAGTGAGAGGACATTTTTTTTTGCTGAGTTTAGTACCGCTTCATTATGGATGACACATGAACATCAAAATCTCACCAAGGACCATGAAGGCAAAACTGAGCAGGGCAGAAAGTGGACAGGAAATAAATATGAAATACATCTAAAATGAGGCCGTCATGATAGAAACCATTTGAACAATTCATGTCAAGCACAAAGCAATAGAGGCATTTCACTGAGATGTTAGAACAATGGCTAAAGTCTAAACAGGACAAATATATAATTTCTAGGGAATAATTGGGCTGTAAGGACATCTCACCCAATCCAAAATGACTGCTGTTCCCCTGGAGGTCACCTTGATCTCCATCAGTGGAACACCATCACACTCTACACAAGTCCCATAGACTTTGTATGTACACTTGTGTATAGGAAGCTTAAGAAAAGTATCAAGTTGACTCATGTTCTCAGAAAGTATTCAGACCCCTCAAGTTTTTCCACATTGTTTTAAAATGGATGAAATTGTTATTTTTTTCCTCATCAATCATCAAACAATACACCATAATGACCAAGCAAAACCAGGTCTTCAGAAATGTTTCCTAATTTATTACAAATTAAACACTGAAATTATCACATTTACATAAGTATTTAGACCCTTCACTCAGTACTTTATTGAAGTACCTTTTGTAGCGATTACAGCATCAATTGGATATGACGCTACGAACTGTCAGGTTGGAAGGGGAGCGTTGCTGCACAGCTATTTTCAGGTCTCTCCAGAGATGCTCGATTGGGTTCAAGTCCGAGCTCTGGCTGGGCCACACAAGGACATTTAGAGGCTTGTCCCGAAGCCACTCCGTTGTCTTGGCTGTGTGCTTATGGTCGTTGTCCTGTTGGAAGGTGAACCTTCGCCCCAGTCTGAGGACATGTGTGCTCTGGAGCAGGATTTCATCAAGGATCTCTCTGTACTTTGCTCCGCTCATCTTTGCCTCAATCCTGAATAGTCTCCCAGTCCCTGACACTGAAAAACATCCCCACAGCATGACGATGCTGCCACCACCATGTTTCAAAGTAGGAATGGTGGCAGTTTTCCTCCAGACATGCCGCTTGTCATTCAGGCCAAAGAGTTCAATCTTGGTTTCATCAGACCAGAGAATCTTGTTTCACATGGTCTGAGAGTCTTTAGGTGCCTTTTAGCGAACTCCAAGCGGGCTGTCATGTGCCTTTTACTGAAGATTGGCTTCCTTCTGGCCACTCTCCCATAAAGGCCTGATTGGTGGTGTGCTGCAAAGATGGTTCTACCATCTCCACAGAGGAACTCTGGAGTTCTGTCAGAGTGACCATTGGGTTCTTGGTCACCTCCCTGATCAAGGCCCTTCTCCCCTGATTGCTCTGATTGGCCGGGTGGCCTGCTCTAGGAAGAGTCTTGGTGGTTCCAAACCTCCTCCATATTAGAATGATGGCCACTGTGTTCTTGGGGACCTTCAATAATGCAGAAATGGTTTGGTACCCTTCCCCAGATCTGTGCTTTGACACAATCCTATCTCGGAGCTCTTGGGGACCTTATATTGACAGGTGGGTACCTTTCCAAATCATGTCCAATCCATTGAATTTACCACAGGTGGACTCCAATCAAGTTGTAGAAACATCTCAAGGATGATCAATGGAAACAGGATGCACCTGAGCTAAATTTTGAGTCTCATACCAAAGGGCCTGAATACTTATGTACATTTTTTATTTTTAATAAATGAGCAAAAATGTCTAAACCTGTTTTCGCTTCGTCATTATGGGGTATTGTGTGTAGATTGCTGAGGAAATTGTTATCTTTAATACATTTTAGAATAAGGCTGCAACGTTACAAAATGTGGAAAAAGTCAAGGGGTGTGAGTATTTTCCGAAGGCACTGTAGATCTGGGCTGTGTTCTACATCGATAAGCGAGCAAGTATAATAACCCTTCTAAAGGACGCCTGCCGCTCCGAAGGCAAGAGAGGGAGAAACAACACACCTGTCAATACCGCACAAAATTGTAATGTAGCGACTCAGAATACACAAGATCAAGCTTACACAAAAGACGTTTATTTTTTATTTTTAAAGTTATCTTTCATTGATAAGATTTAAGTGAATTATTGATGACTAGAGCTGGAAACACATCAGATGCCTTCCATTGGGGTGGTGTTATGGGGTATCCAGGGTACAAGTGTCCTTTTAACCTCTCCAAAGTGTCCAAATGTGGTAATTGCACTGTTGTTGCACACTGGATGTGCCTAAAAGTTATTTTTCACTATAAAAAATGTATTTCTACAACACCAACCTCTCAAAGACATTGTGGTGGTGTCGAGGGACATACAGAGGATATCCAAGTGTTTTGTCAACCTCTCCAAAGTGCCTGAACATTTAGCCTAGCCATATCCAATGTACGGTTCCCACATACAAATAAAATGTTTACAAAAACGTGTCCTTCACTAAAAAAGGTGCAAAAATAGAAATAAGCTGAACTATTTACAAAAATGGCATTAGTGTTTGTTTTACATCCCAGGTGTAGCTGTTTAGATTTCACTTTCACCATAGCTTGTGCATGCTGTGATAGTCTCTGAAGCAGTCCCTCTCTACCAGGAAATAAAAAACAAACTGACATTTCGAACAGAAGATCTGGCATCTCACCCTCTTTTTCCCTGCTGTGTTTTGTGCAATGCTTGCAGTTCTTCCCTTTGGCATGTCTGTAGGATAGTAGCTCTCACCTTGAGTGTGGGGTCTTATGATGGTTTTGAGGTTGCTTTGGACCCCCAATTCAGCAATTTCCAATACCAGCTGCTCTCAGAAGGCAAACTGGGAGAGAGGGGTTTCACCTTCTACTTTAGCAATGTCCACAAAGTGGTAAAAAAAGTATTCTACAACTTCCTGGTCTTGTGGATGACCTGGTAGTAGTCTATCAGATAGGTCGACACCCCCCATGCTGGCACTGTAGTACTTCGTAGAAACAGGGATGGGGACATTCTTCCTCACCCATGCCTCATTGGCATTTTCACCCTCCTTGAGACATGGTCGTTGTTGAATGCCTTATGCTGTGTGGTGAGCATGGTTACTTCCCTGGAAACCTGTCACCATGGGTGACATTTCCTTGGTAATTTACATGGGATTGGTAAAGGTATCAAGACTAGTTGACAACTGGAGCAAGTCCCCACTTTTTGCCATCAACCATAATTTTCACAAGATTGACCCAAAAAAGGATCAGGAGAATATCATGACTCTCCTGTGAGGATCTTCCTTCCAGTTGTCTTCCTTCCCCCCTGCTGCTTCTTGTCCCCATATGTGTTGCTATTACTAATCAGTGTTCCCAGTACAGAGCTGGTAAAGTAGAGCTGAAACAGCTGTAAGGTGGTGTATGTTTTATCACTAAGCAACTGTGAGCCTTCATGTTTTTGGGGTTTAAACCAAAATTGTTCCGGCCTCATCTTCATCATCATCATGTCCTCAGTTTCATCTCCCTCTGTTGTGCTGCTTCCACTGCCTTTCCCTCTTCTCTGTTGAGGCCTAGATCTTCTCCCTGGCTCCCGAACGTCATCATTCAAATCCTCTGCACCCTTCACTCTGTGGTGAATAAAGGGATATATTGTTGTAAGACACGCAGAATTATATTTGCCTAATTTTCCAAAGCAACATTACTGTAAAGTAAAAACACCAAGCCTAAACTGTATGTGTACAGTGACACACACAGAAGGTGTGAAGCACACACACAATGCAAACAGTAACACTGGAGACAAAGGCAGAGGTGAGAACCACAAATAAACAATGGCCATGAGAGTTTAGTGGCCTCTCCAAAGTTATAAGGATTACATTTAGAACAGCACACAGTGAACTAAAATGAAACATACACAATAAGTACTTTTGGAATTATATTGAAAGTACTTGTTACATGTAAACTAAATCCAAAGCAAAAAAAGCAGACAACTTGTAAAAAACAAAATACAATACAGTAAATTAGCTATATTAAGTCATGAAAATAATTTACAGATCTAAAAGTGGATACAATCCTTTTAGAAAGCAATCTTTGTCTGCCGAGTCAAAATCCTCTTTGTCCAAATTGCTCCCCTGATCCGAGTTTGATATTTTTAGTTTTACCTTTTTATTCCCCCCCTTGAGAAGACATATTTTATGCTAAAGCAATGAAATTAAAGCGATGAAATCGGATTACAATGTAATGCAGCGTGCTCAGTGCGTCTCATCTCTGAGCCAGGTAGCAATAGTTTGCATTACACATAAAATGTTCTAGGCCTAGCTTTGTCCCACCCAGGTCAACTGCATGTCCCTGGAAAGCTTATCTCATTGGCTACAAAACTGTCAAGGTGCCATAGTAGACAATCCCCTGTGTAATGGGTGTCTATTAAGCAGGCAGCATCGTATTTTTAATGCGCAAATAAATAGTCACTCGGTGGACATTCATACTCATCAGATAACATTGGCAATAGGCTCTTGAGAATTCATTTGATACCCCCCATGTAGCTATAGCTCAAACACAGACCAAATCTAATCTTGCCTTGTTATATGCTTGCTGTTTGGTGAAAACTTTGTGAAAAATAAACATTTTGACTCTCGGGGCTGGTGATCAATATCAGTATCTCACAGGCAGACAAATAAGATATCCTCATGATCTGTGGAGTCCCGGCTTTCGGTGTGTATCAACGTATTCCGTGTTTATGTTTATGCTTCACAAGGCTAACCGGAATGTAGGTAGCAGCCATCTGAAAATTAAGTCATAAGCTCGGCCTGCCCTTATAAACTTGTATGCCCATATATGGTAGTAAGTCACACCGAAGATTTGAAGGCACGATCAACAGCCAAGACACTCAGCTGTCCGCAGACGCCCTGCTTTTTCATACCAGACTGAACTGAATTAAAAAAATCTAATAGGGTCCTAAAATATGGGGACTTTTTTTTCTTTTTACATTTAACAGGTCCCCTTAATAATGAATCCAAGTGTTTGACATGGGGGAGGAGACCAATGTATCGATGTAGAAGCAACAGTAATTTTTCATACAGTACTTTGGTCATCATACTTTGATCTGGTTTCATACATTTTTTTATTAACCTTTTTTTAAAAGGGTGTCATATTGAGACCAAGTCTCTTTTTCAAATGAGCCCTGCACATTATAAACATGCACATCAATACAAAATACAATACAAAATGACAAAACATGATCATAAAAAACAAACAATCTTCACTTAGAGCATTCCCCACTAATGTTTTGTATTCCTTAAAGGGAGCCTGAGCCTCCCTTGTAACACATTCCACATCTGTGGAGCATAAAAACCAAAAGCAGCTCTCCCTAAATCAGAAGCCACCCTTGGAACCTCGAGCACTATCCAGTCTTGTGCTCTTGTACTCTATTCTATTTGCTTGGACCTAGACAAGTGTTGTCAGACACATCTACAGTTTCTGCAGGAGTTCTTTGAAAAATAAACAAAAGAGAATCCTGCTCTTTTCTTACATACAGAGAGGCCCAAACAGGCATAAACGTGGCCTGGACAACTTCCTTTCTATTATCAAAAGACAGACATGCACTATAATTGTAAAATAATCACATTTTGATCTTCAATTTCTTTACCAGCTCAGAAATATGCATTTTATCATCTAGCCAGATACCAAGATATGTATAAGAAGGAACTCATTCAATTGGTTTTCTGTCTAAGTCTAAGTTATGTGACCTAAAAAATTTGCATGTGTTTTGTTTTGTTTACATTAAGTACTAACTAAGGTTCAAGAGTTACTTTTGTAGCACTTAGAAATCGGACTGGAACTGTGAAAAGGGGCAACAGAGTACTGTATAATCAGAATATAATAAACATTCACATATTTTTCAATTTCATAAAAAAAACATTAGCATGTGACCTTTAGCATGTGCAGACAAAACAACAGAACAGATTAACCAGAAAGACATTCCCTCTCACAGGTGGGCAAAAAGAACCAGATGAAACCCACGTCCCTTCTAAACCACACCTCCAGTCTTCTGATCTGACCCGGTGGATCATCAGCTCAATAACCCAACTAAAGCCTTGTTCACATTAAAACTTATTGACGCACCCTATCCCGTTAGCGGGATCATTTTCATCAACACCTGCTGAATTGCAGTGCGCCATATTCAAATAAAATTACTAAACATATTTAATTTTCATGAAATCACAAGTGCAATATAGCAAAACACAGATTAGCTTGTTGTTAATCCACCTGTCATGTCAGATTTGATAAAATATGCTTTACAGCAAAAGCAATGCAAGCGTTTGTGTGAGTTTCACTAGACAAAACATTCTGAACACCTAGCATCAAAGTAGCTTGGTCATGAAAATCAGAAAAGCAATAAAATGAATCGCTTAACTTTGATGATCTCCGGATGTTTTCACTCACAAGACTCCCAGTTACACAATAAATGTTCCTTTTGTTCCATAAAGATTATTGTTATAGCCAAAATACCTCCATTTGGTTGGGGTGTTATGTTCAGTAATCCACAGGCTCGAGCGGTCATGATGGGGTAGACGAAAATTCCAAATAGTATCCGTAAAGTTCGTAGAAACATGTCAAATGTTTTTGATAATCAATCCTCAGGTTGTTTTTACAATAAATAATCAATAATATTTCAACTGGACCGTAGCTTCTTCAATAGGAGAGAGAGAGAAAATGTCTGCTCAGAGTGTTTTCTATCCAATACTAATAATAATATGCATATATTAGCATCTGGGACAGAGTAGAAGGCAGTTCACTCTGGGCACGTTATTCATCCAAAAGTGAAAATGCTGCCCCCTATCCCAAAAAGGTTCAACACTGGTCACTGCTCATCTGCGTGAATTTGCCTTAGGCATGCTGCAAGGAGGCATGAGGACTGGAGATGTGGCCAGGGCAATAAATTGCAAGGTCCATACTGTGAGACGCCTAAGACAGTGCTACAGGGAGACAGGACGGACAGCTGATCGTCCTCGCAGTGGCAGACACGTGTAACAAGGATCGGTACATCTGAACATCACACCTGTGGGACAGGTACAGGATGGCAACAATAACTGCCCGAGTTACACCAGGAACGAACGCACAATCCCTCCATCATTGCTCAGACTGTCCGCAATAGGCTGAGAAAGGTTGGACTGAGGGCATGTAGGCCTGTTGTAAGGCAGGTCCTCACCAGACATCACCGGCAACAATGTTGCCTATGGGCACAAACCCGCCATCGCTGGACCAGACAGGACTGGCATAACATGCCCTTCACTGACGAGTCACGGTTTTGTCTCACTGGGGTGATGGTCGGATTTGTGTTTATCGTCGAAGGAATGAACGTTAGACCAGTGCCTGTACTCTGGAGCGGGATCAATTTGGAGGTGGAGCGTCCGACATGGTCCGGGGCGGTCTGTTACATCATCATCGGACTGAGCTTGTTGTCATTGCAGGCAATCTCAACGCTGTGTGCTACAGGGAAGACATCCTCCTCGCTCATGTGGTACCCTTCCTGCAGGCTCATCCTGACATGACCCTATGAGGGCTAGGGCCATTCCCCCCAGAAATGTCCGGGAACTTGCAGGTGCCTTGGTGGAAGACTGGGGTAACATCTCACAGCAACAACTGGCAAATCTGGTGCACTCCATTAGGAGGAGATGAACTGCAGTACTTAATGCAGCTGGTGGCCACACCAGATACTAACTGTTACTTTTGATTTTGTGTTCAGGGACACATTATTCAATTTCTGTTAGTCACATGTCTGTGGAACTTGTTCAGTTTATGTCTCAGTTGCTGAATCTTGTTATGTTCATACAAATATTTACACATTTGAAGTTTTCTGAAAATAAACGTAGTTGACAGTGAGAGGACAGTTTATTTGTTTATTTGCTTATGGCTTTGCCTTCACTTAGCGACCTGTTTTTTAAATTATATGAGCAATATATATTACATTTTATTTGGAAAGGGAAGCTACAGAAAATTAAATGAGCCTATTTACATCATGAACATGACTTCAGAGGGCAGAAATGATTAATTATTAAAGCATTAGACTTCTTAAACAAAAGTTATAATAAAATCCGAACTGGTTCTCAAGCAGATTAGTAGAAATGTCTAAGCCCATGTTCAAGAATGACCTTTTCCCCTTCATTCAGATTACCACCTCTCACTTACTGTTATCTGCAAAATATCGCTATTTTTAAAACAAGCCATAGAAACTTGGTTGCAATATCAGTTTAATCCACCAGAAAAGACAGAACAAATATTACAGAAAATATTATACAAATTTATTTAAAAAATCTGTAATTGTAATTTATTTTTTAGGTTTTTAGAAACGGTACAAATATTAATTTGTAAATTATATCATAAATAGGACTGGTGGAGCTGTCACACATGCAGCCGACAAAAATATATTGAAATGTCTACTCTACTCAAAATTATAACCAACTAATTGCAGAATTACCGCAAAAATGGCATAGGCAAGTGGAAAGGGGAGACTGTAAGAAACTTGTCTTTCGGCCCAGCACTAAATTCCAAATTTATTGTGATAAATAAAAAAGTATACCAGTTTAATTCAAGGACAAAAAAAATGACTGCTGTGACATATAGATTGAAAAATAGTTGTGAACAGATTTTCAATGTACCAATTCTAGGGCACATGGTTTATGAACAGATGCTGGATTCAAAACAGAGTTTTTCATTTTAAATGATTTTACAAAATTGTTGCAACCAATATAAATGTTATATACATGGGGGATACAAACATCCCAGCTCTGTAGATTTTGCTGCGAAGTGACAGAATCATTAGATCATATGTTTTGTTTTTGGTCGCAGGTTCAGGAATGAGTAAAGAATTGCAACATTTACCTGGAGCTAACACTGCAAATAGCAATGCTGGGTGATCTAACTCTTAGAACTACCCCTCCTGGCTCCGGGAGAATTGTCATAAGCAACCGCTGAATAGCATAGCACAACAGTCAAAAAATATTACTAGAAATATTCATATTCATGAAATCACAAGTGAAATATTTTGAAACATAGCTTAGCCTTTTGTTAATCACCCTGTCTTCTCAGATTTTGAAATTATGCTTTACAGCGAAAGCAATACAAGCATTTGTGTAAGTTTATCTATAGTCTAGCATAGCATTATTTCCACTTAGCATCAGGAAGCTTGGTCACGAAAATCAGAAAAGCAATCAAATTAACCTTTGATGATCTTCAGATGTTTTCACTCACGAGACTCCCAGTTAGACAGCAAATGTTCCTTTTGTTCCATAAAGATATTTTTTATATCCAAATACCTCCATTAGTTTGGTACGTTATGCCCAGGAATCCACTGGAAATAGCAGTTAATTACCAACAACGACGAGACGGCCTACAGGGAGGAGGTGAGGGCCCTCGGAGTGTGGTGTCAGGAAAATAACCTCACACTCAACGTCAACAAAACTAAGGAGATGATTGTGGACTTCAGGAAACAGCAGAGGGAACACCCCCCCATCCACATCGATGGAACAGTAGTGGAGAGGGTAGCAAGTTTTAAGTTCCTCGGCATACACATCACAGACAAACTGATTTGGTCCACTCACAGACAGCATCGTGAGGAAGGCGCAGCAGCGCCTCTTCAACCTCAGGAGGCTGAAGAAATTCGGCTTGTCACCAAAAGCACTCACAAACTTCTACAGATGCACAATCGAGAGCATCCTGGCGGGCTGTATCACCGCCTGGTATGGCAACTGCACCGCCCTCAACCGTAAGGCTCTCCAGAGGGTAGTGAGGTCTGCACAACGCATCACCGGGGGCAAACTACCTGCCCTCCAGGACACCTACACCACCCGATGCTACAGGAAGGCCATAAAGATCATCAAGGACATCAACCACCCGAGCCACTGCCTGTTCACCCCGCTGTCATCCAGAAGGCGAGGTCAGTACAGGTGCATCAAAGCTGGGACCGAGAGACTGAAAAACAGCTTCTATCTCAAGGCCATCAGACTGTTAAACAGCCACCACTAACATTGAGTGGCTACTGCCAACACACTGTCAATGACACTGACTACTCCAGCCACTTTAATAATGGGACTTGATGGGAAATGATGTAAATATATCACTAGCCACTTTAAACAATGCTACCTTATATAATGTTACTTACCCTACATTATTCATCTCATATGCATACGTAGATACTGTACTCTATATCATCGACTGCATCCTTATGTAATACATGTATCACTAGCCACTTTAACTATGCCACTTGGTTTACATACTCATCTCATATGTATATACTGTACTCGATATCATCTACTGTATCTTGCTGCTCTGTACCATCACTCATTCATATATCCTTATGTACATATTCTTTATCCCCTTACACTGTGTATAAGACAGTAGTTTTTTGGAATTGTTAGTTAGATTACTTGTTCGTTATTACTGCATTGTCGGAACTAGAAGCACAAGCATTTCGCTACACTCGCATTAACATCTGCTAACCATGTGTATGTGACAAATAAAATTTGATTTGATTTGATTTGAAATAGCAGTTACGACAACGCAGACAAAAATGCTAAAATATATCCATAATGTCGACAGAAACATGGCAAAGTTTTTTATAATCAATCCTCAAGGTGTTTTTCAAATATCTATGCGATAATATATCAACCAGGACAGTTGGCTTTTCACTAGGACCGGGAGGAACAATGGCTGCCTCTCTCTTTCGTGCAAAAATCATTCTGAGAGCCCCCATCTGACCACTTACGTAATGTGGTCGTTCACGCTCATTCTTCAAAATAAAGGCCTGAAACTACGTCTAAAGGCTGTAGATACCTTAGGGAATCCATAGAAAAAGGAATCTGGTTGATATCCCTTTCAATGGTCAATAGGGATGCATAGGAACACAGCGGTTTCAAAATAAGAGTCACTTCCTGATTGGATTTTTCTCAGGCTTTCGCCTGCAATATCAGTTCTGTTATACTCACAGACAATATTTTTACAGTTTTGGAAACTTTAGAGTGTTTTCTATCCTAAGTTATCAATTATATGCATATTCTAGCATCTGGTCCTGAGAAATAGACCGTTTACTTTGGGAAGGTTATTTTACCAAAAAATAAATAGTGCCCCCTTAGCTTCAAGAGGCTAAAAAGTCATAGTCAATTTATCAATAATATAATAATACACTTAGGGAAAAAAAATATCTTTAATTTACAATATGTAGAATATACAAGTTCAGAACATTTGTGGAACATCACAGCACAGTTGAAACGGATATAACAATTTGAAATCAAAACTGGATGGTGTTCAGAGATAGATGGGAGGAGTTTTTTGGAGCTGAAGGATGGGACTAAAAACAAACAAAAGATAACTATTGGTAAATATATTGTGTCCGTAAATGTACTGTATATGGTATGTATAAACTGGAAGTAGAAGCGTAAAAGTTGTTGTCCATTCGTTTTCTCTAAATAGGGGTGGGTTGGTAGGGTTGATGAATAAAACACCAACTCATTCAAGGGTTTTTCTTTATTTTTACTATTTTCTACATTGTAGAATAATAGTGAAGACATCAAAACTATGAAAAAGCACATATGGACTCATTTAGTAACTAAAAAAGTGTTAAACAAATCCAAATATATTTATATTTGAGATTCTTCAAATAGCCACCCTTTGCCTTGACGACAGCTTTGCACACTCTTGGCATTCTCTCAACCAGCTTCATGAATGCTTTTCAAACAGTTTTGAAGGATATCCCACATATGCTGAGCACTTATTGGTTACATGTCCTTCGCTCTGCGGTCCGACTCTTCCCAAACCATCTCAATTGGGTTGAGGTCGGGGGATTGTGGAGGCCAGGTCATCTGATGCAGCACTCCATCACTCTAATCCTGGTAAAATATCTCTTACACAGCCTGGAAGTGTGTTGGGTAATTGTCCCTTTGAAAAACAAATGATAGTCCCACTAACCCCAAACCAGATGGGATGGCATATCGCTCAAGAATGCAGGGGTAGCCATACTGGTTAAGTGTTTTAATTCTAAATAAATCAAAGACATTGTCATCAGCAAAGCATCACCACACCATAACACCTCCTCCTCCATGCTTTACGGTGGGAAATACACAATCGAAGACCATCTGTTCACCCACACCCCGTCTCACAAAGACGGTTGGACGGAGGTTGGAACCAAAAATGTCCAATTTGGACTCCAGATCAAATTTCCACCTGTCTAATGTCTATTGCTTATGTTTCTTGGCCCAAGCAAGTCTCGTCTTCGTATTGCTGTCCTTTAGTAATGGTTTCTTTGCAGCAATTCGGCCTGATTCACACAGTCTCCTCTGAACGGTTGATGTTGAGATGTGTCTGTTCCTTCAACGCTGAGAAGCATTTATTTGGGGTGCAATTTCAGAGTCTGGTAACTCTAATTAACTTATCCTCTGTATCAGAGGTAACTCTGGGTCTTTCATTCTTGTGGAGTTCATCATGAGAGCCAGTTTCATCATTGCGAATGATGGTTTTTGCGACAGCACTCGAAGAAACTTTCAAAGTTCTTAAAATTTTATGGTTTGACTGAACTTCATGTCTTAAAGTAATGATGGAATCTCATTCTCTTTGCTTATTTGGGCTGTTCTTGCAATAATATGGATTTGGTATTTTATCAAATAGGGATATCTTCTGTATACCACGCCTACCTTGTCACAACACAACTGATTGGCTCAAACGCATTAAGAAGGAAAGAAATTCCACAAACAAAATTTTTAAAAGGCACACCTGTTTAATGGAAATGCATTCCACCTCATGAAGCTGGTTGAGAGAATTCCAAGAGTGTGCAAAGCTGTCATCAAGGTAAAGGGTGGATATTTGAAGAATCTAAAATATGAAATATATTTAGATTGTTTAACACGTTTTTGGTTGCTACATGATTCCATGTGTTATTTTAGAGTGTCTTCACTACTATTATACAATGTAGAAAATAGTACAAATGAAGAAAAACCCTTGAATGTGCAGTTGTTCTTAAACTTTTGACTGTGTGTATATATATATATATATATATATATATATATATATATATATATATATATACAGTGCCTTGCGAAAGTATTCGGCCCCCTTGAACTTTGCGACCTTTTGCCACATTTTAGGCTTCAAACATAAAGATATAAAACTGTATTTTTGAGACTATCACAGTGCAGGTGCATTTATACGGAGACTTGATTACACACAGGTGGATTGTATTTATCATCATTAGTCATTTAGGTCAACATTGGATCATTCAGAGATCCTCACTGAACTTCTGGAGAGAGTTTGCTGCACTGAAAGTAAAGGGGCTGAATAATTTTGCACGCCCAATTTTTCAGTTTTTGATTTGTTAAAAAAGTTTGAAATATCCAATAAATGTCGTTCCACTTCATGATTGTGTCCCACTTGTTGTTGATTCTTCACAAAAAAATACAGTTTTATATCTTTATGTTCGAAGCCTGAAATGTGGCAAAAGGTCGCAAAGTTCAAGGGTTCAAAGTTCATATATATTCAAGTTCATATATATATATATATTTACAAAACGAAAGATGGGGGATTTAAAATGATGCAGACAATAACATTGAAGGAAACCACAGTCTATCTGCAATATTAAGCTGATCTACCCCCTATCAAAAAAAAATATACAGTTGAAGTCAGAAGTTTATATACAGTTAGGTTGGAGTCATTAAAACACGTTTTTCAACCACTCCACAAATTTCTTGTTAACAAACTTTAGTTTTGGCAAGTTGGCTAGGGCATCTACATCTACACGTCATTTTTCCAACAATTGTTTTCAGACTATTTCTCTTAAAGTTCACTGTTTCACAATTCCAGTGGGTCAGAACTTCACAAACACTAATTTGACTGTGCCTTTAAACAGCTCGGAAAATTCCAGAAAATTATGTTGTGGCTTGAGAAGCTTCTGATAGCTTATGATAGGCTAATTGACATCATTTGAGTCAATTGGAGGTGTACCTGTGGATGTATTTCAAACTCAGCGCCTCTTTGCTTGACATCATGGGAAAATCAAAAGAAATCAGCCAAGAAATTGTAGACCTCCACAAGTCTGGTTCATCCTTGGGACCATTTCCGAAACACCTGAAAGTACCACGTTCGTCTGTACAAAAAAAATAGTACCCAAGTATAAACACCATGGGACCACGCAGCCGTCATACCGCACAGGAAGGAGACGCGTTCTGTCTTCTAGAGATGAACGTACTTTGGTGTGAAAAGTGTAAATGAATCCCAGAACAACAGCAAAGGACCTTGTAAAGATGCTGGAGGAAACAGGTACAAAAATATCTATATCCACAGTAAAACAAGTCCTTTGTCGACATAACCTGAAAGGCAGCTCAGCAAGGAAGAAGTCATTCCTCCAAAACCACTATTAAAAAAGCCAGACCACAGTTTACATCTGCATATGGGGACAAAGATTGTACCTTTTGGAGAAATGTCCTCTGGTCTGATGAAACCAAAACTGAACTGTTTGGCCATAATGGCCATCGTTATCTTTGGAGGAAAAAGGGGGAGGCTTGCAAGCCGAAGAGCGGTCACGTTAGTTTGGTGCATTATATGCCCAGGAATCCACAGGAAAGAGCGGTCACGACAACGCAGACAAAAATTCCAAATTATATCCATAATGTCCACAGAAACATGTCAGACGTTTTTTATAATCAATCCTCAGGGTGTTTTTCAAATATCTATTCGATAACATATAGACCGGGACAGTTGGCTTTTCACTAGGACCAGGAGTAACAATGACCGTCTTTCTCTTTTGTGCACAATTCACTCTGAGAGCCCCCACCTGGTTGATATCCCTTTAAATGGAGCAATGGGAGGCCATGGAACATGGAGTTTTCAAAATAGAAGCCACTTCCTGGTTTGATTTCTCTCAGGGTTCCACCTGCAATATCAATTCTGTTATACTCACAGACAATATTTGAACAGTTTTGGAAACTTTAGAGTGTTTTCTATCCCAATCTGTCAATTATATGCACGTTTTAGCATCTGGTCCTGAGAAATAGGCCATTTACTTTGGGAACGTTATTTTTCCAAACATAAAATTGTGCCCCCTAGCTTCAAGAGGTTAAATGTCAGGAATTTTGAAAACTGAGTTTAAATGTATTTGGCTAAGGTGCATGTTAACTTCCGACTTCAACTGTATATCTTGTTACAAATACAAAACACCTTGAAGGCCAATGTATCCATAACTACAACAACATTCTCAGTAACGGTTACAAAACATTTACTTGCTATAACTACAGTACCAGTCAAAGTTTGGACACACCTACTCATTCAAGGATTTTTCTTTATTTTTACTATTTTCTACATTGTAGAATAGTAGTGAAGACATTACAAATATGAAATAACACATGAAATCATGTAGTATCCAAAAACGTTTTAAGAGTGTGCAAAGCTGTCCTCAAGGCAAAGGGTGCCTATTTTGAAGAATTTAAAATCTAAAATCTATTTAGATTTGTTGAACACTTTTTTGGTTACTACATGATTCCATGTGTGTTATTTCATAGTTTGTATGTCTTCACTATTATTCTACAATGTTGAAAATAGTAAGAATAAAGAAAAATCCTTGAATGAGTAGGTGTGTCCAAACTTTTGACTGGTACTGTATAACACGTTTTTATTCATCAATCTTAGTTTCATGCACCGACTCTTAAGTCGTTCTGGACAATATCATCTTCTAATTTACTAACATGTAAATGCAAAAAAATTACACTGGCAATGCACACTAACGGTATTATTTTAATGAACTCCGCCATCAAACTATTTGTATTTTGATCAGATTTGGCCTTGTTTGGTGGCAGAGCTCATTAGAATAATACCCTGAATTGTGCTTTTCCATTTTTACTTTTACAATTACATTTTGGTCATTTAACAGACGCTTTGTCCAGAGCGACTTACAGACAGTGCATTAACCTGTTAGTGATTACTTTGCGCGCCAATCCCTTTAGCGGAATCGATTTGACAACATTATTTTAACAGTTTTAGAAACGTTAGAGTGTTTTCTATCCAAATCTATAAATTATATGCATATCCTAGCTTCTGGGCCTAAGTAACAGGCAGTTTACTTTGGGCATGCTTTTCATCCAGACCAGTGAATTACAAAATAGGAATTAAAACTATTGAAATACCTACATTAAATACATGCAATAGAAATACTACCCATTGTTTGCGCTAGCTGTGTGGACTGTACATCTGCAATAGTTTGCTAACCACTGTACATCCAGTGATGCACTGTACATTCTAGAAATACAGCATGTTGCTGTTGTCAGGTGTTACAGTAATATGCTGTACATTTATTTTTTGGTAAAAGTCCTGTAAATCTACAGTAACTTACTGGCTTCTGTGCTGCCAGTATTTTACTGTAAATGTGCAGTAACCTACTGGCTACTGTGTTGCCAGTCATTTACTGTAGAAAATACAGGACTTTTTTTTTTACAGTTTGCCAGTAAGTTATTGTACATTTTACAGGAAAAATTTTACAGTGTGGGAATAAGGAGATAAAAAAAATGGGCACCACCAGTGAGCATGTCAGTGGGGAGTGTGCGTGTGTGTGAGAACGTATTACTATTTATCATCTCAGCTATTTCTCAATTGTTTTTTTTCTTCACACATTCAGACACACAGGATGAAGTGGGAAATCACACTCAGATGGAATGATCTTATTTTCAGCAGTGGTGGAAAAAGTACCCAATTATCATACTTGAGTAAAAGTAAAGATAGTTTAAAACCTGTTAAAGATAGGGCAGAATACTTCCCCCTTTGGAGGAATTGCGTGCCCATAGTAAACTGGAAAAAAATCTGTCAAACATTGCTAATATATGCATATAATAATAATTATTGAATAGAAAACACTCTAAAGCTTCTAAAACCGTTCAAATTATGTCTGTATGTAAAGCAGAACTCTCAGGGCAGCCATTCTCCCAAACTCTCTCTTGTCATCAGAAAAGTTGGGCCAACTTTGACGTCATCGCCCCCGCCCTTCCCAACCAGCTATGGATCTGGGAACAGTTTCTATCTCTTCAGCGCGATGTCTCCTTTCAATGGGGCGTTTCATTGTGAGAATCGCGCGCTCCCTCGCCTTTTGGCGGGCTAAAACCTTCGGGTCACGCGAAAATACATGTACTCTCTTGCGCGTCTGGAGCTCTCTTTGTTCCAGGTTTCACCAAACGATGTCAGTTTATCTGTTCGAGCTGATAATTGTTTTGCACGTTTAGAACATCCTAAAGCTTGATTAGTTTGACCAGTTTAGTCGACATATAATATGTAATTTTGAAGTTTTGATGCGCATCCACTAGAATTTTGGCTGCATTTCAGCCGGAATTTGTCTCGTTTGATAACCCAAAGACACAGACTTGAAAACCAAACGCAGTTTTTGGTAAGTATGACTCCTTCCACGGCTTCTGATCAAAGAACATCAAAGGTAAGGGAATATTTATGTGGTAATTTTGTGTTTCTGTGGACTCAAACATAGAGGAGACATAATGCTAATTTCTGAGCGCCGTCTCATATTATAGCCTAGTGAACGAACTCTGTAACGTTAAAAATAAATGTAACACAGCGGTTGCATTAAGAAGAAGTGTATCTTTCTAACTATATGTAGAACATGTATGTCACGTCTAATCAAGGTGGGTGGAATCAGGCGCAGAGAGCAGATAGCGATATAAAGTTTATTCTCCGGTGAACAAAACAAACACGGTCAACCCAAACACACACAGGGTGAAATTATCCAAACACAGGATAACAGACTAACCGGAGAATAAGAAACACAATAACACCGACAGACGAAAATGAATGACAAAATAAACAATCCCGCACAAAACAAGGGTGGGACAACCTACATTATATACAGACACTAATTAACTAAACAACACACAGGTGAAACCAATCAGACAAAACCAACAGATACACGAAAAGGGATCGGTAGTGGCTAGTAGGACGGTGACGACGACCGCCGAGCACCGCCTGAACGGGCAGGAGAGCCAACCTCGGCGGAAGTCGTGACAATATATATTTAGTCAAAGTTTATGATGTGTATTGCTTGTTATCTGGCGGGGCTATCATCATTTCTCCGGACATTTGAGTAGCATTTTTTGAACATGGCGTCATTGTAAACAGAGATTTATGGATATAAATTGCATATTATTGAAAAAAACATAAATGTACTGTGTAACATGTCCTATTACTGTCATCTGATGAAGATTTTCAAAAGGTTAGTGAATTTCTTTTCTTTTAATCCTGCGGTTGTTGATTGCATATTTTGTTCAACTTGGCTATTCAAATTAGCTGTGTCTTTGGTGGTGGTTTGACATAAATATGTGCTATGTTTTCGCCGTAAAACATTTTAGAAATCTGACTTGCTGGCTAGATGAACAAGGTGTTTATCTTTCATTTGAGCTATTGGACTTGTTAATGTGTGGAGGTTAAATATTTCTAAGAATACTTTTGCATTCCGTGCGCCACCGTTCCAGCTGAACGTGGGAGGGGTCGTTCCCAAAAGGGAACCCTATCCCGTCAACAGAAAATGACTCAAGTAAAAGTGAAAGTCACCCAGTTAAATACTTCTTGAGTAAAAGTCTAAAAGTATTTGGTTAAAATATACTTAAGTATCAAAAGTAAAGTATAAATCTTGTACAATTCCTTGTATAAAGCAAACCAGACGGCATCATTTTCTTTTCTTTTTTAATTTACCGATAGCCAGGGGCACGCTCCAACACTCAGACATCATTTAACAAAAAAACGCATGTGTTTAGTGAGTCTGCCAGGTCAGAGGCAGTAGGGATGACCAAAGATGTTCTCCTGATAAGTGTGTGAATTAGACCATTTTGGGTGACCATGGATGTTCTCTTGATAAGTGTGTGAATTAGACAAATGTTCTGTGCTGCTAACCATTCAAAATGTAATGAGTACTTTTTAGTGTCAGGAAAAATGTATGGAGTAAAAAGTACATATTTTTCTTTAGGAATGTAGTGAAGTAAAAGTAAAAGTGGTCAAAAAAGTAAACAGTAAAGAACAGATACCAAAAAACACTACTTAAGTAGTACTTTCAAGTATTTTTCTTAAGTACTTTACACCACAGCTTTTCAGTCACCTTGACTATGGTGGAGTAGATTAGAGATTGTAAGAGAGCTGGAGAGAGATAAATAGAAAGAGAGAGAGAGAAAAAGAGAGACAGAGCTCTTGGATGGAGGGATGGTGTTCTTTTCATTTTGAGCTAATCTGTCAGTGTTAATTTGTTGTCCAGAGAGCCCTGCTATCCCTCAATCCCTCCATCCATCTTTCCACCCCTACCAACTGGGCAAAAAGACATCTTATCTCATCTGTTTTCTGGAGAGTGACACCATCTCTCCATTCAACAACTCCCTCTCTCTCTTTCCCGCTCTGTTTGCACACACACACACACACACACACACACACACACACACACACACACACACACACACACACACACACACACACACACACACACACACACACACACACACACACACACATAGAGAGATTAGAGGAGTTTGTCCCAGTTACTCTAGCTGTGCCATGTCCAGGCCTTAGGGCTTTAGCATACAGGCCCTACTTTATCCAGATTACAGTTGTAGCGCTATCACACGCATGCACCCGCACACACACACACAGGCACAATAGCATGATGAAACCCTACTCACTCGTCCCTGTCCTCTGATTGGCTAACAGCAACTGCCTTGTCAAAGACTTGGAAAGGGCAGAGACCTGGAAATCAGACGGGAAAAGACAGGAAAAACAGGACATAGACACTCATAAGATGATATGGAAACCAGGGATGTAGTGCTGCTGGAGCACAGCGGAGTGTCACTTGTTGTTGATGCTGGGTTATTGAGCTGTGATCCTCCGGATCAGATAGGAAGACTGGAGGCATGGCTAAGTATGGGCTTGGCTTTCAGGCAGTTCTTTTTTGGGCACCCTTGAGAGTAAATGTAGCTAGTGCCAAGTATGTTACTGTAATTTTTACAGTAACTTTCTAACTGTCAATTACAGTAGTACGATAGCAATTATACAGTCCAATACTGTAAAATTAGACTATTATACTTTAAGTAAATACTTCTGTAATTGTAATATTGGTGTTTCACTGTAATTACATGGGTATTTGTATATTACAGTAGATTCATGAATATTTTGTATTTCTAACTACTTGTACTTCTAGAGGCCTAAACAACTAGACACAATTACAGGGCAAACCAGACCAAAAGGATTTGGCAAAACAATCAACCACCAAAGTTTTTTTAAAGTTAAAGTTCAAATTCACAGCCATTTGAACAATAAGCAATCAAATCAAAGATAAACAAACACGACAAAGAAAATATGATCAATAAAAAAACAAGGAACAATAATCAGTCCATCAATGAGTTAGTCAGTCAGTTATGGTTGGTCTAGTGGAGTGGTTGATGGTGTGTTAGTGTCTTTGTTTTGGGGGAGGGGAAGCAGTGGGGTCTGGGCTGGCAGTTGCTGGATGGTGGTGGTAGTTGTGGTTGGTCGGTGCAGTGTCCAGGGTTGGTGTTGCTGTTAGGGCTGGGACCGGGAAAACCTGGGTTGGTGTTAGGGCCAGGTTGAAATTGTACTGGAACCACGGCTGGGAACCAGGGGTTGGTGCTGGGTCTGATGCCAGGCCTGGGGACCTGGGAAAAACAGGAATCAGGAATTGGTACTGGATCGGGATCTGTAGAGGGACGGAGGAGCAAGTCCCTCCTCCACACCCCTTCTGGTGTTCCGGTGCTGTGACTGGGTCTGGTTCTGGAACTGGGATTAGTGTTGGATCTGTAGAGGGGAGGAAGGACAACCTGAGGAGCGAGCAGACACACCAGGAAGCACAAGGCCGTTTGTGTTGTTGGGTGGTTCTTGGCTGTTCACAGGTCTTGACATGCCTCCCCACTAACTGCCTGATACACCCCTGTACTGACTTGGTGGTAGACTGAGGGGTGTTGGTAGGGTGAAGGTGGGTCTTGGACTGAGGCTGGCTTGCAACTGTGTTTCTCGGAGGGGATAGGGGTTTTGCGGGTCATGTTAGCTGGCGTAGGGTTCTGGGGTGGTCTTCTGGTTCTGGTCATGTAATTTTTGGCCAGTTTGGATCATCGTCATCTAAGAACTGGAGTTGTGAGGTGAAGGTTTCTTCCAGTTACATGGTCTCTCTCGAAACCAGCTCCCTGGTGGAGGTGATGGGGCGTTGGTGGGTTTGGGGTTTGGGGTTTGGGATCGGTTGAGGGTTGGCTGGCATATGAACTGGAGAAGGTACTGAAGAAGTGACCCCTTTTCCTGCCCAGGTTTCAGGGGCATTTGGAGGTAAAGTCAGAGGTGAGATGACTGTCTTTACAGATTTTCCAGATGATGGTTGTGCAGGCTGTGGACAGATGGCCCCGTTGGTCGTTGTTCCTGCATAGTGTGGGCATGCCGTAGTAGTGGACAAAGCCTCTGTTGTTTACCAGTGTGATGGTGCTGGGGAGGTGTTGGACTCCGCCCACTCCGGTTGGGTCCGGTCTTAACCTTTTGACATGTAAGTTCAAAATATTAATAATGGCAATTACACACGGTACTAGAATTCTATGCTGCATTTCTGGAATTTGATTGTTGCATTTTGCCGTTATTCCCTGCACCACTCATTGCATCAAGACCGCAATGTCTGCTTCATATGGGGCTTTAGAAAAATATCCTTTCTTTCTATAATAGTAGCAGTGAGTATCTATAGTATTATTGATTATTGTATAATTATTATCATCAATTACATTTATTATTATCTGAAAGAGAGATAGGGCTGGAAAACTGAGACGCGAAGTCAGGTGTATTTGATACAATAGTTGCGAACAAACTAAGTGAGAACAGGGTATGAGCATATATTACATATGCCGACCATGGCTAAGTGTGAGGATCGACGCTGGAGACGAGAAACAGGTACAGGGAGTGAACATTTAATAAACAACGGACATGAAACGGAACAGAAACAGCATCTGGAAAGGGAAAAAATAACAACATCAATGCTGACAGAGGGACCAAACGGAGCAGCAGACAGATATAGAGGGGTTAATCAACAAGGCAATGGAGTCCAGGTGAGTCCAGTGAGCACTGAGCTGCGTAATGATAGTGACAGGTGTGCGTAATGAAGGGCGGTCAGGCACCCTCGAGTGCCAGAGAGGGAAAGCGGGAGTAGGTGTGACAGCTAAGGCCGGGAAATGCAGGCATTCTAAATACTTTTTGTTCATTTAAAGATATACATTTCCTTTATTCTACGCTGGAAAAACTAGGCTATAGCGGAGGATACATTTCGTCATCATGTCAATATATTATTAACACTGGACATGTAGTTTACAGATGCCTGCCTCATCACCAAGCGAGGAAGATATTTTGCAATCATCAGATGCGGTGAGTTTTATGACTTGGATAGGTTTTAGCCTGGTCAGGGCGGTGGATCAAGTCATGTAAGCAACAAAGTGAGCTAGTTTGTGCGGGTGATCAGATTGAATGGTGTGTGCATGTAATCAGCTATATTGTTTGCAGACACCATGGCATGAATGAAGCAAGGAGGTAGACATAATGGGTTATTGTAAACTATGGAGCTAGATAAGATTATCTAGGTTTATGCTTTGGTGCCATCTACAGGCTTAATGTTACTTGGGTGTACAAGTTATCGCTTTCCTTCCAAAACGTGGTTAGATTTTTATAAACTTTAAGTATTACAAAATATGCAGTATATTTCTAGGGAAAGTTGATGTAATGTAACAATTCAAATCGTGCTTTTGTGAGACGATATTATAAATCAAGGCATAACAAAAGTTGATTACTGTCACAGCCTGATCTGGTTAATCTGTTTTTGTGATTGTCTCCACCTCCTCCAGGTGTCACTTATTATCCCTGGTGTGTATATCCCTGTGTTTCCTGTCTCTCTGTGCCAGTTCGTCTTGTATGCAACCAGCGGTTTTCTTGCTCCTATTTTTCCCAGTCTCTGTTTCCTTCTAGTCCTCCTAGTTTCGACCCTTGCCTGTCCTGACTCCGAACCCGCCTGCCTGACCACTCTGCCTGTTCTGACTACCATCCTGCATATCCCCTTGTACTGTTTTTGGACTCGGATCTGGTTGCTGACCCCTGCCTGGCCTGACCTCGCGACTGCCTATCGTCTGGTACTCTTTGGACTCTGACCTGGTTTATGAGCTCTCGCCTGTCCCCAACCTGCCTTTCCCGACTCCCTTTGTTATAATAAATATCGGAGCTCTACCATCTGCCTCCTGTGTCTGCATTTGGGTCTCGCATTATGCCCTATAGATTACATTCTTTTCTTTCTCTGTTTTTATTTCAGAAAGGAAGCCCAGGAGCCAAACAATGTACTTCATATCAGGTAAACAAACATGTTACATCTGTCTTTAATTTTAAGAACATTTCTCCAACCCGACCCCCCTCACCAACTATGCATCAAACACATCATACATTTCACTTTATTATTTATATTATTTTGATATCAGCATAAAGCAACAATTGTTGATTGCCTACTATTTTCGTTCTGTTTTATTTCAGAAATAGCTCGGGAGTCAAAGTATTTCATTTCAGTAAAACAAACATACAGACCATTCGGAAAGTATTCAGACGCTTTCTAGGCAGAATTCCTCTGTCCAGTGTCTGTGTTATTTTGCCCATCTTAATCTTTTATTTTTATTTGCCAGTCTGAGATATGACTTTCTTTGCAACTCTGCCTGGAAGGTCAGCATCCCGGAATCACTTCTTCACTGTTGACGTTGAGACTGGTGTTTTGCGGGTACTATTTAATGAAGCTGCCAGTTGAGGACTTGTGAGGTGTCTGTTTCTCAAACTAGACACTCTAATGTTCTTACTTGTCCTCTTGCTCAGTTGTGCACCGGTGCCTCCCACTCCTCTTTCTATTATGGTTAGAGACAGTTTGCTCTGTTCTGTGAAGGGAGTAGTACACAGCGTTGTACGAGATCTTCAGTTTCTTGGCAATTTCTCGCATGGAATAGCCTTCATTTCTCAGAACAAGAATGGACTGATGAGTTTCAGAAGAAAGGTCTTTGTTTCTGGCCATTTTGAGCCTGTAATCGAACCCACAAATGCTGATGCTCCAGATACTCAACTAGTTTAAAGAAGGCCAGGTTTATTGCTTCTTTAATTAGAACAACAGTTTTCTGCTGTGCTAACATAATTGCAAAAGGGTTTTCTAATTAAAATGATAAACTTGGATTAGCTAACACAACATGTCCTTGGAACACAGGAGTGATGGTTGCTGATAATGGGCCTCTGTACACCTACGTAGCTATTCCATTAAAAATCTGCATTTTCCAGCCACAATAGTCATTTACAACATTAACAATGTCAACACTGTATTTCTGATCAATTTTATGTTATTTTCATGGACAAAAAAATAGCTTTTCTTTCAAAAACAAGGAAATGTCTAAGTGACCCCAAACTTTTGAACAGGAGTGTAAGTATTAAGACCCTTTACTCAGTACTTTGTTGAAGCCCCTTTGGCAGCAATTACAGCATTGAGTCTTCTTGGGTATGACCCTACAAGCTTGGCACAACTGTATTTGGGGAGTTTCTTCCATTCTTCTCTGCAGATCCTCTTAAGCTGGATGGGGAGCGTCGTTGCACAACTATTTTCAAGTCTCCCCAGAGATTTTCGATCGATTTCAAGTCCGGAGTCTGGCTGGGCCACTCAAGGACATTCAGAGACTTGTCACGAAGCCACCCTGCATTGTCTTGGCTGTGTTCTTAGGGTCGTTGTTCTGTTGGAAGGTGAATCTATTCGCCCCAGTCTGAGAACCTGCTCCAGAGCACTCAGAACTTCATCAAGTATCTCTCTGTACTTTGCTCCGTTCTTCGTTCCCTCGATCCTGACTAGTGTCCCAGTCCCTGCCTCTGAAAAACATTACCACAGCATGATATCGCCACCACCATGCTTCACCATAGGGACGTGCCAGGTTTCCTCCAGACGTGACTCTTGGCATTTAGGCCAAAGAGTTCGATCTTGGTTTCATCATACCAGAGAATCTCCTTTCTCATGGTCTGAGATTACGTTAGGCACCTTTTGTCAAACTACAAGCAGGCTGTCATGGGCATTTTACTGAGGAGTTGCTTCATTCTGCCCACTCTACCATAAGGGCATGATTGGTGCTGCAGTGCTGCAGAGATGGTTGTCCTTCTGGAAAGTTCTCCCATCTCCACAGAGGAACTCTGGAGTTCTATCAGTGACCACCGGGGTCACCTCCCTGACCAAGGCCCTTGTCCCCCGATTGCTCAGTTTGGCTGGGTGGCCAGTTCTAGTTAGTCTTGCTGGTTCCAAACTTCTTCCATTTGATGTTGATGGAGGTCACTGTGTTCTTGGGGACGTTCAATGCTTTAGAAATGTTTTGGTACCCTTCCCCAGATCCGTGCCTCGACACAGTCCTGTCTCGGAGCTCTACGGACAATTCCTTCAACCTCATGGCTTGGTTTTTTTCTCTGACATGCACTGTCAGCTGTGGGACCTTATATAGACAGGTGTGTGCCTCTTCAAATCATGTCCAATCAATTGATTTTACCACAGGTGGAATCCAATCAAGTTGTAAAAACATCAAGGATGAAAACAGGATGCACCTGAGCTCAATTTCGAGTCTCATAGCAAAGGGTCTGAATACTTATGTAAATGTGGGGGCTGTGCTTTGGCAAAGTGGGTGGGGTTATATCCTGCCTGCTTGGCCCTGTCTCAGCCTCCAGTATCTATGCTGCAATATTCTATGTGCCTAGGGTCAATCTGTTATATCTGGTGTAATTCTCCTGTGTTTTCTGGTGTCCTTTTTTAATTTATATATGCTTCCTCAAATTTTCTCTCCCTCCCCTCCTGGAGGACCTGAGCCCTAGACCCATTCCTCAGGACTACCTGGCCTGATGACTCATATTTGTCCCCATTCCACCCTGACCTGTTCACCGGACGTGCTACCTTGTTCCGAACCCCCCCCTCTCTCTCCACCTGCTGTTTCGACCTCGAATTGACCCTGCTGGTCATCTATGAACATTTGAACATTTGAAGAGCAATCTGGCCTAAATGGCCATGGACTGTCACCACCTGGCACAGCGAGAAGAGGACTGGCCACCCCTCAGAGCCTGGTTCCTCTTTAGGTTCCTGCTTTTCTATGATGTTTTTCCTCCCCACCGTGCTTCTGCATTGCTTGCTGTTTAGGGTTTTAGGCTGGGATTCTGTATACCACTAGGACATCTGTTGATTTAAAAAGGACTTTATAAATACATTTGATTGATGTTCTTGGGCATCAACCTATGTTTCTCTCGTTGGGTAGATGTTAGACACTGTACAATGCCTCCTTGTGTGTTTCCCTTGCAGGGTGGTCTGAGGGACATCACTTGGGAAGTGGCGTCCAGTGAGGCGTAGAGGCTTGTTAGAGGCAGTCCGACGAGGAGTGTGGTGGTCCTCAATGAGCTGCCACATCAGGTTTATCCTATACTGCTGGTATGAGATCACCTGTCCTGTGTCCTGCTGTTGGACAATGTTTCAATTGAGGAGAGCTATGTCTTTTAGGTGGAAAAATAGTTTCGTGTACCATAGGGATCTGCCACTTTTTTCAATTTTCCTAAAATGACATACCCAAATCTAACTGCCTGTAACTCAGTCCCTGAAGCAAGGATATGCATATTATTGGTACCACTTGAAAGGAAACACTTTGAAATTTGTGGAAATGTGAAAGCAATGTAGGAGAATATAACAATAGATCTGGTAAAAGATAATACAAAGAAGAAAAAAAACGTTATTTTGTATTTTTTTGTACCATCATCTTTGAAATGCAAGAGAAGGGCCATAATGTATTATTTCAGCCCAGCTGCAATTTAGATTTTGGCAACTAGATGGCATCAGTGTATGTGTAAAGTTTTAGACTGATCAAATGTACCATTGCATTTCTGTTAAAAATGTTGTATCAAAACTGCCAAATGTTTCTAATTTGTTTATGAATAACTTTTCATGTTCAAAACTGTGCACTCTCCTCAAACAACAGCATGGTATTATTTCACTGTAATAGCTACTGTAAATTGGAAAGTGCAGTTAGATTAACAATAATTTAAGCCTTTTGCCAATATCAGATATGTCTATGTCCTGGGAAATGTTCTTGTTACTTACAACCTCATGCTACTTGCATTAGCCTACGTTAGCTCAACCGTCCCGTGGACAAGACACCGATCCCGAAGAAGTTTAAAACCTGTTTGGGATGATGCGAATTTTCGCAGCTTTTTGTTAAAAATCGCGCAACATTTCAGCGCCCTGCTACTCATTCCAGGAATATAGTATATGCATATGATTAGTATGTGTGGATAGAAAACACTCAGACGTTTCTAAAACTGTTTAAATCACGGCTGTGACTATAACAGAACGTCTGTTTCATCGAAAAGCGCAGGAAAATCTGATCACTGGAGATGGAAAAAAATATCCATGCGCCACTCCCATGAATTGTTAAAGGTGAACCGTAATATATGGGGCCGAGCTTGCAGTACCTACAGCTACCACAGGATCTATAGAGTCTCCTCATTTGAATCTGAATTGATTCTTGGTAGATCCGCCCAAAGGGAAACGATTCTCTCCGACCACCGACCCGAGGCATTGTCTGTCTTTTTCTCCGGACATTTTTCCACACGGCAGGCTATCGAATTTACATCGCCCACTGATGATTTTTATAGCTTATTGACGTGTAGTAATACCTAAAGTTGCATTAGAAAGGTATTTCGAAGTGTTTTGTGAAAGTTTATCGTCGACTTTTTAACTTTTAAAAAATGACGTTACGTTATGAAACGCTACTTTTTTCCGTTTTCCACACAGTCTTCATAGATCGATATCTAGGCTATATATGGACCGATTTAATCCAAAAAAAGACCCAGTATTGATTATGGGACATCAAGGAGTGCCAAGAAAGAAGATGGTCAAAGGTAATGAATGTTTTATATTTTATTGTGCGGTTTGTGTAGCGCCGACTATGCTAATTATTTTTGTTTACATCCTCTACGGGTCTTTTGGGGTGTTACATGCTATCAGATAATAGCTTCTCATGCTTTCGCCGAAAAGCATTTTACAAATCTGACTCGGTGGCTAGATTCACAACGAGTGTAGCTTTAATTTAATACCTTGTTTGTGTGTTTTCATGAAAGTTTGAATTTTAACGAAAAACGATAAGTGACGCTCTAAAATATCCGCTGATTTGATCCCCACAACGGAACATCCTCCCTAACAAGTTTTAAAGGGACTTTCTGGCACACTCAAAAAGACTCTTCTGGATGTCAACTTTTAACTGGTCCCATCTTCTTGTTGTACTCCAAGACACAGTCGGATTCTGGTGACATTGTCCAGTGTACCTGTGTCCAACATTTTCGAGGTGTGCACAGTTGACTGAACATGGACATCACGTTTGTTGTGCCATTTCACTGCCATTATCTCAATGTTAGTTTTGAACTCCACCTCCCCCTTGCTTATTTTCTTTTTGAATATTGGCATCCCCGTCCTGTTGGATCTCACTGTGCCACAGGTCCCTGTGTTCTCCCTCAAAGAGCACTGGAAAAGGGTTGTGGTACTGTACCAGTTGTCCACAGCATGATGATCAGCGCACTTATCCAGATATGCCAAGACCTTCAACATTCCTTTTATCTGTGATGGTGCCGGTGTGGACGATGAAATCCTGTACTTATGCTGCCAGACAGTCACATAAAACAGAGAACTTGACCCCAAATCTGTGGTGGTTTGATGGGATGTATTGCCAGAATGCAAGCCTCCCTTTCCAAGCCATGAGAGACTCATCAATGCAGAAGTTCTCGTGAGGCACAAACACTATTTGAAATGCCCTGGTCAAGGTACCCAGGACATTCCTAATTTGTGAAAGGGGGTCAGTGATGTTGGTGGAGTGGAGTGCCCTTAGCAAGACAAGGAAGCGGTCCTGGGAGAGGAGGATTGGGGAAAGAAGTGGTCCAGTAGTCCCTCACAGAGCCCCTTTTCACTAGCCCCTGTCAGCAGCACTGTGACCAGGAAGGTATACATTTCACTGATGGTAGTGTTCACCCACTTTATTTATTTTTTTATTTCACCTTTATTTAACCAGGTAGGCAAGTTGAGAACAAGTTCTCATTTACAATTGCGACCTGGCCAAGATAAAGCAAAGCAGTTCGACACATACAACGACACAGAGTTACACATGGAGTAAAACAAACATACAGTCAATAATAAGGTATAAACAAGTCTATATACGATGTGAGCAAATGAGGTGAGATAAGGGAGGTAAAGGCAAAAAAAGGCCATGGTGGCAAAGTAAATGCAATATAGCAAGTAAAACACTGGAATGGTAGATTTGCAGTGGAAGAATGTGCAAAGTAGAAATGAAAATGGGGTGCAAAGAAGCAAAATAAATAAATAAAATACAGTAGGGAAAGAGGTAGTTGTTTGGGCTAAATTATAGGTGGGCTATGTACAGATGCAGTAATCTGTGAGCTGCTCTGACAGTTGGTGCTTAAAGCTAGTGAGGGAGATTGTCGAGAGATTTTTGTAGATTGTTCCAGTCATTGGCAGCAGAGAACTGGAAGGAGAGGCAGCCAAAGAAAGAATTGGTTTTGGGGGTGACTAGAGAGATATACCTGCTGGAGCGTGTGCTACAGGTGGGAGATGCTAGGGTGACCAGCGAGCTGAGATAAGGGGGGACTTTACCTAGCAGGGTCTTGTAGATGACATGGAGCCAGTGGGTTTGGCGACGAGTATGAAGCGAGGGCCAGCCAACGAGAGCGTACAGGTCGCAATGGTGGGTAGCATATGGGGCTTTGGTGACAAAACGGATTGCACTGTGATAGACTGCATCCAATTTGTTGAGTAGGGTATTGGAGGCTATTTTGTAAATGACATCGCCGAAGTCGAGGATTGGTAGGATGGTCAGTTTTACAAGGGTATGTTTGGCAGCATGAGTGAAGGATGCTTTGTTGCGAAAAAGGAAGCCAATTCTAGATTTAACTTTGGATTGGAGATGTTTGATATGGGCCTGGAAGGAGAGTTTACAGTCTTACCAGACACCTAAGTATTTGTAGCTGTCCACGTATTCTAAGTCAGAGCCGTCCAGAGTAGTGATGTTGGACAGGCGGGCAGGTGCAGGTAGCGATCGGTTGAAGAGCATGCATTTCGTTTTTACTTGTATTTAAGAGGAATTGGAGGCCACGGAAGGAGAGTTGTATGGCATTGAAGCTTGCCTGGAGGGTTGTTAAGACAGTGTCCAAAGAAGGGCCAGAAGTATACAGAATGGTGTCGTCTGTGTAGAGGTGGATCAGAGACTCACCAGCAGCAAGATCGACATCATTGATGTATACAGAGAAGAGAGTCGGTCCAAGAATTGAACCCTGTGGCACCCCCATAGAGACTGCCAGAGGTCCGGACAGCAGACCCTCCGATTTGACACACTGAACTCTATCAGAGAAGTAGTTGGTGAACCAGGCGAGGCAATCATTTGAGAAACCAAGGCTGTTGAGTCTGCCGATGAGGATGTGGTGATTGACAGAGTCGAAAGCCTTGGCCAGATCAATGAATACGGCTGCACAGTAATGTTTCTTATCGATGGCGGTTAAGATATCGTTTAGGACCTTTGAGAATTTCCCTTTTATGTCAGGGGCAGTCTTCTTTCAGTTCATGAGAATACCTGCAAATAAATACGCATATTTGGTAGGCTAAAGCCATTTTTTGTAATATGATAATGGGCATACTTGTTGGTTTCCTGCACCACACACTCCACTAATTCCTCATCAAAGAACAGTTTAAAACACTCTGCCTCTAAGGGGGTAGGCAGGGTGCTTTGTACGCCAGACAGGGTGTCATCGAAGTCTATCTCCGATTGTGTGGGGTGACAGGATCTCCAGCAGTGGGGACCATCCTCCTCAATTTCAACCTCTTCTCCCTCACAACCTACATGACTGGCAGCAGCACCAGCAACTTGGGAAGGTGAGGGATACTCATTGAATGCA
Organism: Oncorhynchus tshawytscha; assembly: GCF_018296145.1. Lineage (NCBI taxonomy): Eukaryota > Metazoa > Chordata > Actinopteri > Salmoniformes > Salmonidae > Oncorhynchus > Oncorhynchus tshawytscha. The sequence goes on along the minus strand of NC_056461.1, from coordinate 12,355,189 downwards.
AGCTTGGAGTGGGTACCATTGTCCTCAGACATCATTGTCCTCAGACATCACACGTTCATACACAGGTTCTTCATCAGAATTACAAAATATTTCTCGTATCTCCTCATCAGTGTGATGTTACCTTTTGAAACCGGACGTTATCGCTATACTCAATGGTTATCAGTGTCTGTCAAGAGGGAAAATGTTCTGTCAGAACTGACTTAGAATATAACCGTTTATCAGCTCAGACCTTTCTAGGGGTTTTATTTTTAGCTGCTGTTAGCTTAGCTGACACGTATCTCTTTTCTAAACAATATTACATTTCTCCCTTGTGCTCACCGGAGATGTGGTACATTGTAAACAAGCCTAGCTGTTAGCGACCTAACTTATATTTCATTTTTTGTCAACCTAACCTGTTGTTTAGGCTGTAGATATGTTCTGTGTGATGGTTAGATGATGACGTTTGCATTTATCTTTCACAAAAGGTGAAATTGAGGAATAAACTACAAAAAAAGTATTTAGATGCTGTTCAGACATGTTTGTTGCATCATACATTCTGTTGCTACTGTTCCAATCACATATTTGCGATAGTACGCTGCAGGGACCACTCAACAAAGATTACAAATATGTGATCGTACACATCAAAGGGTTAACAGGACCAGCCATTTTCATGACCCAGTCCAGATGTTGTCTTCATCCAGGACCCTCCTAGCTGCTGACTTGAGGGTGGTCCCGGGCTTACTGGGTGTCGATAGTGCTTAACCAAACTTTTGTCATAATCCTGAATGCATTCATTTTGAAACTGTACGGTAACTACCTTGGATTCTGTATCAGAAAGGGGGTATGCTCAGAGTTTGTTATATGGGGCTGAATCTTTGCACTTTCAGAATTTTGGCAAAAACTGTCTTCAAATTATTCCTGTGGCACTGGAGGAATGCCCTGCTGAATTCCAGGCGGTTCATGGTTTCTGGTCTGGCGGTTGTTGTTGCTTTTCCTGCTGCTCCCTGGCGATATGCGGCTCTGTCCTCGGCCGCTTCCTTCTTGAGGATTAGTGGCGCATCGCTCCTGGGTTCATCTCGGTCAACTTGTTGAGGTGGGTGGTGGTGGTTTTGGGGTCTTTTCCGGTCCTGCAGGGGAGGAAGGACAAACCTCAGAGCAGGCAGACACACCTGGAAGCCTGTGACCCGTTGGTCAATGTGGTCTGCTCGCTCCAGGCATAGGATGGTGTCTTTGGTCCTTCCTCCGCGGCTCTGGCGGTAATGCTGTCTAGTTTGCACCGGGTGGTTGGCAGTCTGCTGGTCCTGGTCTGGCCAATGGTGGCTGGAGGAGAGAAGCTGTGGATAAAAAGAAAGGCAGGGCTGCAGGCCAAGCATCGGGGAAGTAAGGCTCGCCTCAGCAGCAGTCTACTCGCCTTAAGACCTGCAGTCGGTTGTCTCCTCTGGCAGCTGGTCTGGTGCTGGTTTTGGATGTTGAGGGGGTCCGGGGTGGTCCGTGGAGTCAGGTCGAGCCATGGTCAAGACACTGTTACTGCCTCTTGGTCCTTCCAAAGAAAAGGAAAGAACAGAGAGGGAAGAGTGAGTAGAGAAAGGGACACAACCCCATAAAATCTCAACTACGCAGGGTTGTGCGTAATAAAGAGAAATCAGAGTCTTAAACCTGTAAAGGGTTTAAGACTTGCTGGCACTCTGATCTGTCCCCTATATCCATTCAATTAATAGGGCACTACTACTACCTATGAGTTCAATTGGTCCAGCACTGTCACTTACTGGTGCAGCAAATAAAACCACTTTCGAAATATGTTAATGAGCCAATGATTCTTTCCCTCCCACATAATTCACAGAACGCTGCTGTCAATATTAACACGTTTGATACAGGAGCTCCGAGGCATCCGTCAAAATCGCTCAGCTGTTCACTTCGAAGCAGTGTGCTGATGCGTGTATCACTTTATCAGAAGGATGTGATCAATGACGTCCGAAGCGTTGTTTTGTCGAAAAATCACCTGATTTATATGCTATTGCTTTCGGTCGAAGATCTATAATCATTTGGATGTTCTAAATGATTTTGACCAGCGGGTGCCACTAGTGTACAGCTTGTTGATCAAAGCCTAGAGTAATTAACCTTTTTTTATATTGTTTTTTTTTGTGGCTGGAAATGTTCAGTGCTTCAGGAAGCTTTCCTTATCACTAGCAAATATGCAGCAATATAGTGCTTTCTTGTTAAATTGGCTTCTGAACTGGCCGTGATAAAGGCTTCCAAAATGGCCGTGATTAACAGAGCAAAACAGATCAAAGGGACATGGTTAAATACTTACCCAATAGAAGGTTTAAGACCCACTATCACTCTGATCTGGTCCCTATTTATATTCACTTGTTAGATAACTAATGCCACATATCACTTAAATTGGAACAGGACTCTCACTAATGGGTAGAAATATATAGCCACTTACAAGGCACAACTTTACCATGCAGCTGCTAGTGTTCATGAGGAATTTTGGCACTCTAAAAATGCAATATATCCTGATATACAGTAAATTACTGGCAGCAATTAGCATTCTCTCTCATGGGTACAAAAAATATGTAATTCTACAAAGCACGCCTTAAAATATGTTAATGAGCCAGGGACTCCCTGCCCACAACATTTTTACCACAATGAACCATAATTATTACACAAACACATTTACGGTATTTTACAATGCTTTATATGGTGTTTTACTGTAGAAATTACAGAAATGTTTTAGTGTGCTGTAAAACAAATGTACTGAATTTTACTGTATTAACATTACAAGGTATCATACTGTTGATTAATATTAATAAATTACAAAGGGGCTAAAAGTGTGCTCTTTCATGTCCACACCACTTGCTCCCTCCCTCACCCCCTCAAATCCCATCCCTCCTTTTGTCTCTGTACCTATTCCAGTCTCACTGTTTCAAGTCCCTCCCTCGCTCCCTCCCTGCCTTCCTCCCTCCCTCTATTATCCCCTCTCTGAGGAAATCAGTGTTTTTCTTCCTCTGCTGGCTGCTCTTTACTCCTCTCCCACTCTGAGAGAGATGGCACATTAGACCAGGCTTCACCATCGATTCCAGATAAACAGATTATGATCCAGCTCAACCATCATCAAAATGTCTCATTCTGCTGCTTCCCCCAGAACTAACTGCAGAGAGAGAGTGGGAGCAAGATTGTCTAATTCTTCTTACACAGAGCTAACTGCAGTGCACTGATCCAATTGGTGTTATTTTCTGGTGTGCGTGTCTGTATAATGTATAACGATGTTTTCAGCCATGGTGTTTTGCTTGCTAAAAGCCCTGAAAGTGGATCTGGAGTGGTCTGGGAGGAGAGAGTGAGGGTGGAGTGGGGAGGGAGGGAGAGAGAGATGGAAGAGAGCAGGAAGGGAGAGGATGGGGACTTTGGGACATTGGTATTCTTATTCCATTTTTGTCCAAAAGCCTTCACACTTCTCCTGTGAAGAGACTTGAGCCCTGCAGTGATGCTTCCGACCTCTCAATCTGTCAGCCTCAGCATGACTCCCTCACACCCTGCCAGGAGTGTGTGTGTGTGTGTGTGTTTGTTTGTTTCTGTCAATGCAGACAGAGGGAGAGAGAGAGTTGTTGAATGAAGAGATAGTGTGTGTCTATCCAAAAACAGATGAGATTAGTATTTGCCCAGCAGGTGGGGGTGGAAAGATGGAGGCATTGCAGGGCTCTCTGGAGAGCTGACAGACTAGCTCAAGATGGAAAGAACGCCGTCCCTCCCAAGGGCTCTCTATATACACTGAGTATACCAAACATTAGGAACACCTTCCTAGTATTGAGTTGGCCCCCCTTTTGCCCTCAGAACAATCTCAATTCATCTCGGCATGAACTGTACAAGGTGTGGAAAGCGTTCCACAGGAATGCTGGGCCATGTTGACTCCAATGCTTCCCACAGTTGTGTCAAGTTGGCTGGATGTCCTTTGGGTGGTGGACCATTCTTGATACACAGGAAACTGTTGAGTGTGAAAAACCCAGCAGCGTTGCAGTTCTTGACACAAACCGTTACGCCTGGCACCTACTACCCCGCTCAAAAGCACTTACATGTTTTGTCTTGCCCACTCATCCTCTGAGTGCACACATACACAATCCATGTCTCAAGGCTTAAAAATCATTATTTAACTTGGCTCCTCTCCTTCATCTACACGGATTCAAGTGGATTTAACAAGTGACATCAATAAGGGATCATAGATTTCACCTGTAATTCACCTGTATTCACCTGTCATGGAAAGAGCAGGTGTTCTTGATGTTTTGTACACTCAGTGTATATCCCTCTCCCTTTCCCACTTTCACTCTCTCTCGCAATCTCTTCTCTACCATTTTCAAGTTGACTGAAAAGAAGAGAATTCCATCTGGGTGTAACTTTCCACTTCATTGTGTGTCTGAATGTGTGAAGAAAAAAAACTATTGAGAAATAGGTGGGATCCGAGTAATCATAAATATTAATACATTCTCACACAAACACGACATGAGAAAACACTTACACGCACGCACATCTCCCACTGACATGCTCTGGTGCTGCCCATTTTCGCTCCGTCCCTCCTTTCCCCCCTCAATTCACATTTTTGTCTATTCCAGTCTCACTGTTTTTCCCTCCCTGCCTGCACGCCTGCTTTCTCCCTTCCTCCCTCTCTCTTCCCGACTCTGAGGGGGATGGCACATGAGACCAAAATGCCTCATTCTGCTGCTTCCACCAGAACTAACTGCAGAGAAAGAAAGAGAGAGAGAGAGAGAGAATATGTCTAATTCTGCTTCCACCAGAGCTAACTGCAGTGCACCGAGCCGCATAGTGTTATTTTGTGGTGTGCGTGTCTGTATAATGGTTATAGATGTTTGCAGCCATGGTGTTTTGCTTGCTAAAAGCCTTGAAAGTGGATCTGGAGTGGTCTGGGAGGAGAGATGTGGAGAGGGAGCGAGTGGAGGAAGAGAGGAGGGAGAGAGATTAGGGAGGCAGAGGATGGGGACTTGGGGACGTTGGTATTCTTATTTTGTGAAGAGACGAGACCCTTCAGTGATGCTTCCATCCTCCCAATCTGTCAGCCTCAGCCTCCCTCACACCCTGCCGTGTGTGTGTGTGTGTGTGTGTGTGTGTGTGTGTGTGTGTGTGTGTGTGTGTGTGTGTGTGTGTGTGTGTGTGTGTGTGTGTGTGTGTGTGTGTGTGTGTGTGTGTGTGTGTGTGTGTGTGTGTGTGTGTGTGTGTGTGTGTGTGTGTGTGTGTGTGTGTGTGTGTGTGTGTGTGTAAGGCTGGGGGTTAGAGTCACAGCTAAGTGGTTTTGTCCTCGTGCCCTGGGATCTCCTCAGCATATGAGCTCTGTGAGATGTAGGGAAATCAGTGATTTGGCACAGTTCTGTGAAATTCCGCTTTGTCTGCTGGAATGAGAAGAGTGAGTGTGTATGCCTGGGTGCTTGAGTATGTCTGTGCATATGTGTGTATATGCAGGGTTGAACTAGTAGTTGCAGAGGCTATTGCAGTAAAAAGTCCATCTCCCCGCTGTATGAATGGAGAGCTGTGAATCACGTGGAGACATTATTGCTGTGAATTGGGTGGAGACAGTATTTAACACTGGGTAAGCCCCAATCACATCAGGGACTTTATCAGGGATCAGGCCACGATCGTGCATAGTTTGCACTCACACACACAGACACGCACACACGCACTCTCTCACACACACACACACACACACACACACACACACACACACACACACACACTAGACGCTTCAGTGAGATAGAGCGCTGGCTGCTATAAGAGTATTGACCTTCATAAACTCAGATACTGAAGCTCTGTCAGATGAACATCTGTCATGAAATCATTTTATTTTATTTATGTACAACTCAGTGAAATGGTCAGGAAGTCAAATATAAGATATTCGGATCACACATACAGTGCCTTCGTAAAGTATTCAGACCCCTTTACTTTTTCCAAATTTTGTTTCGTTCCAGACTTATTCTAAAATGGATTAAATTGTAAAAAAATCTCAGCAATCTACACGCAATACCCCTTTCGTGACTTGACTTTAACATCAATCTGAAGACTTATTTATCTTAATTACCTAACTATGTTTAATTGTTACCCAATTAAATGCATCACGTAACAATTAACTCATTTGGATCTGGGGCACCACGAGAGCGGTTCTTTAAAGAGTTACTATATCCCAAATTAAACTCTAAAAGGTCTTTGCCTAACACATCTAAAAACAGCCAACTTATTAATCAAAACCTCATATCATATCATTCGGAACAGTCGTAACCTTGCATCTGAAAAAACCTGAGCCTCAGAAAGACACACATTGGTTTAATTATTTATTTACTAGCTAATTAAATGGTAACACAGAATTAACATACACACTTAGTACATAAAAAAATGTCCCCAGCAGAATGTAAAGTTTGTCCAGCAAAGTTTGAGATATGAGGGAAATTGTTGAACCTGAATCGAGGTCATCACAGGTTAAGCAGTCCTCTAAGACTGTTTTGAGGTATAGCCTGTTTGAGTTGTTTTTTCTCATGTCACCAACAAAGTGGAGTGGGTATTCGCAATGGTGTGTTGTGTTATCAGTGTCAAGAGCGACTGCCATACTTCGTGACCAAGTGGGTCCTCTATCGAAGTTTGAGTGGAATCTACACCCAAAGCTAAAACAGGTTTTTAGAAATTGTAGCAAATTTGCTAAACATAAAAAAACAGATACTTTACTTACATAAGTTGTCAGACCCTTTGGTATGAGACACGAAATTGAGCTCAGGTGAATCCTGTTTCCATTGATCATCCTTGAGATGTTTCTAGAACGTGATTGGAGTCCACCTGTGGTAAATTCATTAGATTGAACATGATTTGGAAAGGCACACACATGTCTATATAACGTCCCACAGCTGAACCGAGCTATGAGGTCAAACGAATTGTCCGTAGAGCTCCGAGACAGGATTGTTTCGAGGCAAAGATCTGGGCCCAATGTTGCGTAGAAAAGCTTCTAAATTAACTCGTACAAAGAATATGTTGAATGTTCGCAAGTACAAAAAAGTTGGTATTTATTGCTCGTACGCCTGATTTACACACACCTGTAAGTATTTTGCCTTGATAAATCAGACACGTTCTAAAACACTGTGCTAGTGCACATTAAGTCTCATTTACATAAGGAACTACCCTAAATGACCATTTATGGTCACAAACTTTCCCTTTAAAGCTGCAAAAAATAGCACTAATTTCTGTCCACCAACATGGAGAAATCAAAGAAGACAAAGGACTTTTCGGCCCCCAGAAATATAACTTTTGATCACTGAAGTGGAAGCATAACAAGCCATACTTTTTGGAGCACTCAGCAATTGCTTGTCAAATAAGAGAAAATATATTGCTTGGGAGCAGGTTAGAGCTGTGGTAAATTATGCCTCATCTGAGTGCAGAACAGTTAATGAAATTAAAAAGAAATGGTTTGATTTGAAAAAGTAGGACCCACAAAAGGGATATAAGTGCAACAGGAGGAAGGGCAGAGTGACTTTTCACTGTCTGCTCTGGACCAACGCATTGGCAGCATAATTGGAGAGACCTCAGCATCTGGCTTCATTTGTGATGGCGATACTAAAGACCGTCTTCTAGACCCTAAAGGAATACCAGACACACCAACCGATGGTAAGTCAAGCTTTATTTTCGCAACCATATTCAGACATGGACCACATCTAAATATTTTTCTTGACAATAAATATAACAATATATATATATATATGTAACAACATTTATCTAACAAAAATAACAAAACATGAAATCTTCCCAGATGTGTGTGATTTGCCTGACCCCTCAGCCTACCCCAGGCCTACAAGAAGGGGGTCCTCTTTGGCATGCGCTTCAGCTGCGCCGCATGTTTTGACTGACGCAGTCCTGAATCAACAAGAAGAGATCAACACATCAATTATTGGACTCCAACAGCAGCTGGAGGGTGTATGCTACGGCCTGAGAGAGAGAAATCAATCATCGAAAGAACTTGTTGATTGTGTCAAACGTGAGACAAATTCTGGTGCAATGTAAATGTGTTTTCCTTGTCAATTTGATTAGGATATTTGGAAAAACCGATACCTTATTAAACCGTTGTATGATATTGACTCTTGTCCTCAGTGCCAGGGCTATGGGTGGTGGGAAACACTCGCTGTCAGGCATGGGTTCATCGGGTCTGGGTGGATCATTCAGTGGAATGCCATTTATGATTGCAATGTTGTAGAGCACACTGCAAGCCTTGTAGCAAACCTGAAAATGAATTTGCAAATTCTATTACATTCAAGTAATGCCATTTGAAGGAATGTCATTTTCAGTGGCAAACCTTGCTTGGCTGGTATTGCAATGTATATCTTGTCCCAGACAAGCACAGCCAACGCCCTTTCAGCAGACCTATGGTGCGCTCCATTGTTGTTCTTGTGCGTGCGTGGGCTTGGTTGTACCTTGCCTCTTGTTGGTTTGTGAGGGGAGTCATCAGCCATGGTTTTTAATGGGTAGCCCTGGTCTCCTGCAGTTATGAACACAACATTCAGATATTGTTTCCCAGTAGAGGTCTAACCTGGCAAATTCAACCTGGCAAATAAAACATAAGTCACTTACCATTAAGCCATCTGTCCTGAACAGCTCTTTCCTGGAGGTTAAGGCCGACTGAACTGTGCTGCACAATGAATTAATCATGTGTCCCACCTGGCCCTTTGGCCACTACATTCAACAAAGCCAAATGTGACCCGATTCAGGAAACTAGGCAGATGTCGCAAGTCACGACTTCACAGGAGAGCTGTTTGAATATAAAAAATATTTGTTTTTATCAAAACACGTTTTTTGGCAGAATTGCCTTCTCGGACATGTGAATGTTGATGTGCCTTAATATCAAACTTTTATGCCATCAGTAAATATGAAGAAAAGTGTTAAATTACGAGCCCAGTTGGTTTAGCCGCAGAAAAAGTGAGCAACCTTCCCACTAGCCATGATTGGGCTGGACATGCCGAGAGATGAGTTTGGATTGGTCTGCTATATAGCAATCGTCTGTCTATAGGAGCTGGTCAGTATGTCTAGGTAATCGTGTCAAATGCGGCTTTTAAAAAAATGTATTGCGTAGTAAACCTACATCAACAAAGCCAGCAGCTAACAGCTAGCTGACGTTAGCTGGCTGGCTTGCTAGCTAACATTATGTGTATGCTCTCCACTTTCTGGAGGACTGAGTTTTGAAATCAGTGGAATTCGAGTATGATAGATACGGAGATGGGAAAACACCAGTCTGGATTACATGTCAAACTAAGGGCAACCATGCATGGCATCAGACAGGAGACGTGTCCAACCATGATCTATAATGGTAAGATAGTCTAGCTAGCTGCATTTTCAGACATTACCCATTTCCAAATTTGACAAAGTGGTGTAATTTCAAGTGTACTCTTCTCTAGCTAACGTTAGCTGGCTGGGTCACTAGCTAACGTTATGTGTATGATCTTATTCTTCGTATCTTGGACACATTTGCTTGACTAGTTATAGCTATAGAACCTGGTTGGTTAACTACCTACAGATTCATGCAGGGTAGTAACGTCAAGAGTTGTGATTATGGTCCATTGTTTAGTTAGCTAGCTACATGTCTTAAAGACTCCACTCTAATTTTGACATAGTATTTTAATTTCAAGTTAAAGTGTACTGTTAGCTAGCTAGCTAACAGTAGCTGGCTGGCTCGCTAACTCATTTTACATCATGTGTTGGGAATCATTGTTTACCTAGGTAGCTATCTAGCTACATTTCGTAACAAAAGACACTCGTCTTAGTGTGCCAGAGCACAGATTAACTGATGAATTCTTGAACGCTCAAAACCCCAAAATATTTCCGGTGTCAGTAAACATAGGTAACAAAGCATAATTAAATTGTTGAAAACTGCACAGTTACAGTCACCAGCGCTCTGGATAATGTGAAAACTGCCTAACCAGCTCTGCAAGGGCGAGTAAAATCGTCGGAGTGGGGTGTTCTCTCATTATGTGTCTGGAAGTAGCTAGCCAATGTTAGCCATTTAGCTTGGGTGCTTGACTCTCCGAGTTTTCGGGAAAAACCCTACTTTGTGTCCAGTGAACGGACAATCTGACAGCACAGTTGCAGTCACCAACGCTCTGGATAACATACCAGCCTAACCAGCTCTACTTGGTCGAGAAATGATCAGTGAGCTGTTCTCTCTCTCTTAGATGTCTGGAAGTAGCTGGCAAGTTAGTACAGAACACTTGGATCAACCCTTAAAGAGATGAGTGGGACTAAGTCTTAAGAGGGTGTGAACAATGCTGAATGGGTGTTGACAAAGAAGAGTTCTCCAATAGTGGTAGCAAAACATTGAAAGACGGTTTTCTCAAAAGTGAGTTTACAATTTGAACAACTTTCAAAGCAGAATTAGTTTCCCAATGTTTCCTCAAATGCAGTGTTTGATATACCATTTTGTAGCTTTGAGTCTCTACTGTTATTCAATGTAAAAAACAGAGATTCAAATGTTGCTACATCACTGAATCATCGCTGAATCACAGGTGACCTGCACATTGACAGAATGGACACCTTTTCTGTTGACAAAGTTGAATTCGTTCAATGATGGTGGTGCAGTCAATTGCTCCAATGACATAGGGAAATCCAGCTATGGTATTGAAATCCCGTTTCACTCTGGCCTATTGCACAGCAGTGTACGGCAACTGCATGTATTGTGAGGTCAATGAAATAATGCCATGAAGGACTGCAGGCAATATTCTGCTCATGGTTGTGAAATGCCAGCAATCTCCCGTTGGAATGTTCCAGTGGCCACAAATCCCAGGGTGGAGAGGACTTGGGTATGCACTGGGAATGCATTGGTGCGTCTCGTCTCCCTTTCTAATACTGGAGAGAGTTGGTTGCAGAGATACAATAAAATATGCCTTGGAAAACAAAATCTAATAAGCCAAGCGTTGCTCTCAGCAAAAAATCTGCATTCTCATTGAAAACACGCTCCCTGCGTAATGCAGCTTGTGCCAGGTCCTCCAGCAATGCAAGATTTGCCATTTTTGACAAGCCACAATGCCTCAGTGTTTCCTTTTATATTATTTAACTAAATTGCCTCCAACCTTACATTCCACTCTCTAATTTACTTTATTATTCAATTAGGCTTAAATGGGTTCATGTTTATGAGTTCGTTAGCACCCTAAGAAAACTATTAGTAAAATAAATACATGAATAAACTATTCCTGTTTTATCTTCATAGTTTATGATGTTGTTCAGTACTGTATATGTCACGTTCGTCATAACGAGGAGACCAAGGCGCAGCGTGATAAGAATACATACTTCTTTTAATGAAGAATAAACACTGTACAAACTATACAAAACAACAAAACGAACGTGAAGCTATGCGACACGAGTACTGACAGGCAACTACATAAGAACCCACGAAATACCCAAGGAATATGGCTACCTAAATATGGTCCCCAATCAGAGACAACGATAAACAGCTGCCTCTGATTGGGAACTAATCTAGGCCACCATAGACATATAAACACCCAGATATACAACCATATACAACCACCCCTAGACATACAAAAAACCCTAGGCAATACAAACACTAGACAAACCACCCTCGTCAAACCCTGACCTAACCAAAATAATAAAGAAAACTAAGATAACTAAGGTCAGGGCGTGACAGTAACCCCCCCCCCCCAAAGGTGCGGACTCCCGGCAGCAAACCTAAACCTATATGGGAGGGTCTGGGTGGCCATCTAACCTCAGTGCTCTGGTTCTGGACGCTGCCCCCCTTCTTTACATTGAGTCCTCGTTCAAATCAAATCAAATCAAATTTTATTTGTAGGCCCCGGGCTGGGGACCCTCGCTGCGTGGATCATCTCCGGATGTTCTGGACTGGGGACCGTTGCTGGAGACCCCGGACAGGGGACAGTCGCTGGAGACCCCGGACTGGGAACCTTCGCTGGAGACCCCGGACTGGGGACCTTCGCTGGAGACCCCGGGCTGGGAACCGTCATTGGAGGCTCCGGACTGTGGCCCGTCGTTGGAGGTTCCGGGCTGTGGCCCGTCATTGGAGGTTCCGGACTGTGGCCCATCGTAGGAGGTTCCGGACTGTGGCCCTTCGTAGGAGGTTCCAGACTGTGGCCCGTCGTTGGAGGTTCCGGACTGTGGCACATCATTCAAGGTTCCGGACTGTGGCCCGTCGGTGAAGATTCCGGACTGTGGCCCATCGCCGGAAGCTCTGGACTGGGCACCGTCGCCGGACGCTCTGGACTGGGCACTGTCGCCGGACGCTCTGGACTGGGCACCGTCGCCGGACGCTCTGGACTGGGCACTGTCGCCGGACGCTCTGGACTGGGTACTGTCGCCGGACGCTCTGGACTGGGCACTGTCGCCGGACGCTCTGGACTGGGCACTGTCGCCAGACGCTCTGGACTGGGTACTGTCGCTGGATACTCTGTACTGCCGAGGCGCACTGTAGGCCTGGTGTGTGGTGCCGGAACTGGTAGTACAGGGCTGGGGACACGCACCTCAGGGCTAGTGCGAGGAGCATGAACAGGGCGTACTGGACCCTGGAGGCGCACCATAGGCCTGGTGCGTGGTGCCGGAACTGGTGGTACCGGGCTGAGGACATGCACCTCAGGGCGAGTGCGGGGAGGAGAAAAAGGGTGTACTGGACCCTGGAGGCGCACTCGGAGCCTGGTGCATGGTGTCGGCACTGGTGGTACTGGGCTGGTGACACACACCTCAGGGCGAGTGCGGGGAGGAGGAACAGGACGTACTGGACTGTGGAGACGTACTGGAGGTCTGGAGTGTAGAGCTGACACAACCCATCCTGGCTGGATGTTTATTTTTGCCCTACAAATGCAGGGCGCAGGCACAGGACGTACTGGGCTGTGTAGACTCACCGGAGACACAGTGCGCAAAGCCGGCGCAGGATATCCTGGTCCAAGGAGGTACACTGGAGACCAGGGGCGCTTAGCCGGCACCCTCCTTCCTGGCTGGTTTCCCATTCTAGCGCCGCCAATGCAATGAGCTGGAATAGAGCACACCAGGCTTGAGTAGCGCACTGGAGACACAGTGCCTGACCAGTAACACGCTCCCCACAGAAAGCACGAGGAGTAGGCTCAGGTCTCTGACCCGACTCATGCAATCTCCTCTCGTGCCGCCCCCAAAACATCTCTTGGGGCTGCCTCTCGGGTTTCCGTGCTAGCCGTGTACCCTCATATCATTGCCGTTCCTCCCTTGCTATCTCCACCTGTCTCCATGGTAGGCGAGCCTCTCCTGCAAGTATTTCCTCCCACGTCCAGGATCCTTTACCGTCCAGTATTTCGTCCCATGTCCATGCTTTCTGCTCCATCAAACACTGCACCTCCTTTTCACGCTGCTTGGTCCTTTTATGGTGGGTTATTCTGTCACGTTCGTCATAAAGAGGAGACCAAGGCGCAGCATGATAAGAATACATACTTATTTTAATGAAGAATAAACACTGAACAAACTATACAAATAACAAAACGAACGTGAAGCTATGAGACACGAGTACTGACAGGCAACCACACATAGACATCAACCCACGAAATACCCAAGGAATATGGCTACCTAAATATGGTCCCCAATCAGAGACAACAATAAACAGCTGCCTCTGATTGGGAACCAATAGACATACAAAAACCCTAGACAATACAAAAACTACACAAACTACCCTCATCACACCCTGACCTAACCAAAATAATAAAGAAAATAAAGATAACTAAGGTCAGGGTGTGACAGTATGTCAACCCTTTCTCCATTGGATGGATGGTGGATGGTATTTCATTAGCAGTATGACTTTCCTACCACACGGTGCTGTGCATACGCAAGGTCATAGGTGTGCTTAAATTTACAGACATTCTCAAGTATAAGTACAAATTGATAAGTCCCACACTTTGCTTAGAAATGATCGTACACATGGTTTCCGAACATTTATGTTCATACGTAACATTGATAAATGAGGGCCCTGGAGAAGGGTGCCAGCATTGAAGGTCCCCAAAAACACAGTAGCTTTCATCATTCTTACATGGAAGACGTTTGGAACCATCAAGACTCTTCTTAGAGTTGGCCGCCCGGCCAAACTGAGCAATCGTGGGAGAAGGGCCCTGATCAAGAACCAGATGGTCACTCTCACAGAGCTCCTGAGTTCTTCTGTGGAGATGGGAGAACCTTCCAGAAGGAAAAGCATCTCTGCAGCACTAAACCAATCAGGCCTTTATGGTAGTGGCCAGATGGAAGCCACTCCTCAGTAAAAGGCACATGACAGCCGCTTGGAGTATGCCAAAAGGCACCTAAAGGACTTTCAGACCATGAGAAACAATGGCCTGAATGCAAAGAGTCATGTCTGGAGGAAACCTGGCACTATTCCTAGAGTGAAGCATGGTGGAGGCAGCAGCATCATGATGTGGGGATGTTTTTTAGCGTGAGGGACTGGGAGACTAGTCAGGATCGAGGCAAAGATGAACGGAGCACAGAGAGTGAACGAAACAGTTCTGTAAGGTGAAAAAACAGAAAACAACTACCCACAAACACAGGTGGGAACAGGCTACCTAAGTATGGTTCTCAATCAGAGACAACGATAGACAGCTGCCTCTGATTAGGAACCATACCAGGCCAAACACAGAAATACAAAACATAGAACAAAAGCATAGAATGCCCACCCCAACTCACACCCTGACCAAACCAAAAATAGAGACATAAAAAAGGAACTAAGGTCAGGACGTGACACACTGTATTGTGTCATAATAATATGTTGCATCTTAGTTTACGTAATCTGCAAATATAATAAGTTTATCTGTCTATCCCTACTGTAGAATAGTTACTATACTGCACTCGCTTTTCAACAATAGAATGTCATGCAATGTAATGTACACTTGATGAAATACAGTTAATTCAAATCATTATCTCCTGAAAGTGCATTAATCAGCACTGTATAACATAAATTAGAATAGTTGTTAATTATTAATGCATTTTGGAAATTAATCAGGCTTTATAATAATTGACTCTCTGATTGCGTCCTGTATGATGTCCTGTCTGTATGTACATGTAACTGAGGAATGTCCATAAGGAGGCAGATGAGAATATTTGCATTAAATATTAATTGTTTAACTCCCCTTGTAAGAAAGGCTATTTTGAGATCAAGGGGGAGGAGGGGGGAGGCGGTTAGAGAGAATCAGAGAAGATGGGAGCGGAGATGGGGGAGAGAGAGCAAGACAGTAAGACAGACACAGATGAAGAGAGAGATTGGGAGGTGGAGACAACAGAGATGGAAAAACGAGAGAGAGAAAAGAGAGAAATTGTAACATCATAAACTAGGAGATTACAGAAGAGGTAGGTTGAGAGAAGACAGTAAGGGTAGAGTTTAAAAAAAGGAAGAGAAAAATATCAACACTCAGTCAGTGTCATGAGTCGAGGGGTCGTCCTCTCGGTCTTCCAATAGCTTTATCTTTATTACCTTTGAATAACAGTTGGAAGGAAACGTTTCTGAACCCTTTGGAATTACCTGGATTTCTGCATAAATTGGTCATCAAATTTGATCTGATCTTCATCTAAGTCACAACAATAGACAAACAGTGTGCTTAAACTAATAACACACAAATGATTGTTTTTCTCTTGTCTGTATTGAATACATCATTTAAATTGGTTGGAAAAAGCAAGTGAACCCATGGACAAATGACTTCACCAAAAGCTAATGGAGTCAGGAGTGTGGAGTTCAATCAATGAGATGAGATTGGAGATGTTGGTTAGAGCTGCCTTGCCCTATAAAAACACTCACAAAATTTGAGTTTGCTATTTACAAGAAGCATTGCCCGATGTGAACCATGCCTCGAACAAATACATCTCAGAAGACCTAAGATTGTGAATTGTTGAATTGCATAAAGCTGGAAAGTGTTACAATAGTATCTCTAAAAGCCTTGATGTTCATCAGTTCACGGTAAGAACCGTTGTCTATCAATGGAGAAAGGTCAGCACTATTGCTACTCTCCATGGGAGTGGCCATCCTGCAAAGATGACTGCAAGAGCACAGCGTAGAATGCTCAATGAGGTTAAGAAGAATCCTAGTGTCAGCTAAAGACTGGAACATGCTAACATCGCTGTTGATGAGTTTACTATACGTAAAACAATTAACAAGAATGGTGTTCATTGGAGGACACCACGAAAGAAGCCACAGCTGTCCAAAATAAACCTTGCAAATGTGCACTGGATGTTCCACAGCGCTACTGGCAAAATATTCTGGGGACAGATGAAACTACAGTGGGGTTGTTTGGAAGGAACACACAACACTATGTGTGGAGAAAAAAAAGGCACAGCACACACCCACACAAAACCTCACCCCAACTGTAAAGTTTGGTGGAGGGAGCTTCCTCAAGAGAGCAGTTCACACAAGACATCCCAAAATTATTGCTGTTCTGAAACAGTTTTATAAAGAGGAATGGTCAAAAATTCCTTCTGACCATTGTGCAGGTCTGATCCACTACTACAGAACATGTTTGGTTGAGGTTATTGCTGCCAAAGGAGGGTCAACCAGTTATTAAATCCAAGGGTTCACATGCTTTCTCCAATCTACACCGTGAATGTTAAAAAAATAATAATATAGACAAGAAAAAAACATTTGTGTGTTATTAGTTTAAGCACACCGTTTGTCTATTGTTGTGACTTAGATGAAGATCAGATAAGATTTTATGACCAATTTATGCTGAATCCAGGTATTTCCAAAGAACTCCCTGTTCTGGGCATGGTTTCCCAAAAAGTATCTTAAAGCTAAGTTCATCATTATAAACTTCAAAGGAGCATTGTTAAATCTCCAAGCTGTTTCCCAAAACCATTGTTGCACTTAAAAAAGCTGATTATTTACCAACTGCCTCAGACCACTCATCGAACAACGTGTTGTTAGATGTGTTTTTTCCCCTCCGCGTCAGTTTATACCCAAAAGATCTCCGCCAAACATAGAATCAAGATGTTTGTCTGTCTCTGACCGACAATTACAACAAAGTTCACTACAAATACAAAGTGCCAATGTCTTTGCAATTGTTGGTACAACAAGCGAAGGATAAAAATATGCATCATATGAATACCTTTTAATGCAGTTTAGGTTTAGAGCCTACCTACAGTATAGGCTGCATAGGCCTGTACAGTATCTTTAAATGATATTGAAATTAATTTCATATTTGTTCAATGAAGTTTTATTTGAAAACTGTCACATTTTTTGCCGTAATATAAACCCAGCAAAAAAGAAACGTCCTCTCACTTTCAACTGCGTTTATTTTCAGCAAACTTAACGTGTGTAAATATTTGTATGAACGCAACAAGATGCAACAACTGAGACATAAACTGAACAAGTTCCACAGACATGTGACTAACAGAAATGGAAAAATATGTCAGTGAAGAAAGGGGGGTCAAAATCAAAAGTAACAGTATCTGGTGTGGCCACCAGCTGCATTAAGTACTGCAGTGCATTTCCTCCTCATGGACTGCACCAGTTTTGCCAGTTCTTGATGTGAGATGTTACCCCACTCTTCCACCAAGGCACCTGCAAGTTCCCGGACATCTGGGGGGAATGGCCCTAGCCCTCATCCTCTGATCCAACAGGTCACAGACATGCTCATGGGATTGAGATCCGGGCTCTTTGCTGGCCATGGCAGAACACTGACATTCCTCTCTTGCAGGAAATCACGCACAGAACGAGCAGTATGGCTGGTGGCATTGTCATGCTGGAGGGTCATGTCAGGATGAGCCTGCAGGAAGGGTACCACATGAAGGAGGAGGATGTCTTCCCTGTAATGCACAGTGTTGAGATTGCCTGCAATGACAACAAGCTCAGTCCAATGATGCTGTGACACATCGCCCCAGACCATGACAGACCTCCACCTCCAAATCGATCCTGCTCCAGAGGACAGGCCTCAGTGTAACGCTCATTCCTTCGACGGTATACGCAAATCCGACCATCGGCCCTGGTGAGACAAAACCGCGACTCTTCAGTGAAGAGCACTTTTTGCCAGTCCTGTCTGGTCCAGAGACGTTGTTGCCGGTGATGTCTGGTGAGGACCTGCCTTACAACAGGTCTACAAACTCTCAGTCCAGCCTCTCTCAGCCTATTGCGGACAGTTTGAGCACTGATGGAGGGATTGTGCGTTCCTGGTGTAACTCGGGCAGTTGTTGTTGCCATCCTGTACCGGTCCCTCAGGTGTGATGTTCGGATGTACCGATCATGTGCAGGTGTTGTTACACGTGGTCTGCCACTACGAGGACGATCAGCTGTTCATCCTGTCTCCCCTCCCTGTAGCGCTGTCTTAGGCGTCTCACAGTATGGAAATAGCTATTTATTTCCCTGGCCACATCTGCAGTCCTCATGCCTCCATGCAGAATGCCCAAGGCACGTTCACGCAGATGAGCAGGGACCCTGGGCAACTTTCTTTTGGTGGTTTTCAGAGTCAGATGAAAGTCCTCTTTAGTGTTTTAAGTTTTCATAACTGTGACCTTAATTGCCTACCATCTGTCAGCTGTTTGTGTCTTAATGACTGTTCCACAGGTGCATGTTCATTAATTGTACAAGCATGGGAAACAGTGTTTAAACCCTTTACAATGAAGATCTGTGAAGTTATTTGGATATTTACTAATTATCTTTGAAAGACAGGGTCCTGAAAAGGGGACGTTTCTTTTTTTGCTGAGTTTATAAACTGGAGTATTGAAACATCTCATATCAGACAAGCATGTCA